>NC_092211.1:37468762-37497610 GCF_043381705.1 Parasteatoda tepidariorum
AAGGATATATATATATATATATATATATATATATATATGAAAAAAATAAGTTTATAGACACCTTTCATCTGGGAAACAATCTTATTTTTAGCGACTTTGATTTCAACGTTCCAATTACTGGTTTGTCCCAACGTATCACTAAACCTTTATATGCTTTTTTGCCAAATAGTCCAGTAATTATAGCAAAAAAATAGGGCGTTTTATCGGCAAAACTATTGCCCACGAATTTTTGCAGAGAGCTTTGTTACGTCATTAAGAACAATGGCTAAAATTTCCTTTATTC
Source organism: Parasteatoda tepidariorum (assembly GCF_043381705.1). NCBI lineage: Eukaryota > Metazoa > Arthropoda > Arachnida > Araneae > Theridiidae > Parasteatoda > Parasteatoda tepidariorum. The sequence goes on from NC_092211.1 coordinate 37,469,046, forward strand.
TCCCCTGTACGCTTCAACCATTAAAATGAGAAACGGGAGGGGAGGTATTTGGGAGAAGAATTGAATATCATTTATTCATGCAAGTTACGTATTGTTTCTGATCATTTTTGTTTTCTCCACTGAATTGAAGGAGACCATTCACGAGTAAATAAAGCGAATAGTTTAGAAGGTTCAAGAGTTTTTATGTAAAAAGGTACTACTTTTTACAATTGACTATTTTTGAATGAGACCAAGTTCGATCCAATCAAACAGATAGTTTAGGAGATATAAGCGTTTTCTGTACAAAAAAATATGTTTTTGCACTAGCACACGTTCAGATAGTTCCTAGATAGCAAAGCAAAAATAGTATTTTTATGCATAAAAAATCTGGCTGTTTTTAAACTATTCCTTCTATTGATTCATGTACAGTTTCAATCGTTTCAACACAAAATAATGCATGGAAAACAATGTCTCACTTGTTTAGATAAATATATCAAATGAGTAAATAAGTACCTGTATAAATTTGTACTTTTTGTACATAAAACAATTATAATTTCTAAACAATTAATTGGATCCTCTCGTGATTGTCTCATTCGACAATACATCTAAACATCTAACACAATAACAATACATCTAAAACATCTAAACAATACATCTAAAACAATTCCTGAATTGCAGTTTAGAGAAAATTAAAATTTCCTTCTAAAATCATCATTTTCCTCAAAAAAGAGGGAAACGTGCAAAGAATAGAAGGGGAGTTTTCAGATATCACTAATGAGGATAAAGCTTTCGATAAAAATATCTTGGGTTTTAAGTTTTCCAAGGAAAAATCAAAATTTTTTCGACTATGATAATAAATTTTTGAGATCTAATATGTATTGAACTGTAACGGTAAATCAAAGGTAGTGATTCCAAAAATTCAAAACATATATTATCACAACATTTTATCAAAAAAATAGAGATAGCGTAGAGATTAAGAAAACTCAACAAAAAAATATTACAAAGTCAGATATTTCAACGATAGTGTTAGGACGAACTTCTGAGAGGCAAGATAGCAGGAACTGCATGTTTTCATCATTTTTACAAGTATAACGCGCCGTGTGCACGTCACATTTTTAATTAGCATATCTTCTAAAGCAATCATTTTTTACCTCCTATGACGAGCACAGCGTTCTCTATTAGGCACATTTTGAATTGTTTAAAAAAAAAAGGAATTCATATCGCCTCACTCCATTGAAATCTCAAATTATTAAAACTCAGACTCAGATGAAATAACAACTGTTATTTTTCAAGCCTTTTGTAATTGCAACTTTAATAATAATCACCCTGCGTATGTCATTGGCTGTATAGTACAGGGTTATTCATAATTCCCTCCTCCTGTAAATGCCATTTTTCTTTACTACAACTGGCTTCAGTGGTGCATGCTACTGCCATCTACCGGCAACTGCTTAAATTAAAACTTGAATACTTTTGGAATAATTTCATATGTTCTTTCTTGCCATATTCGTCTTCGTTTTTTTTACTATAACGCTTCGAACTTCCTGAGGGAATTATGAATAACCCTGTTTATTATAAAGAACGACAATTATTTTTCAAATTTTGTAAAGGTTTGGATAAAGAGAAAGTCAGTAGAAACGAAAAAAACAATTGAAAAGACGTCCTTCGAACAAGTAGATGGAGTATTACATATTTGGCTCTCACAAACACGTTCACAAGAACAACTCACTTCTGACCCACCATTGATAAAACTGTTACTTTTCAATGAAATTTCTTATTGTATATTTAAAGCGAACTGTGTTATCTAATGTGAAAAGAAGCTGCTTAAAAACATTTTCCTTTAATGTTGTCCAATTATCCGTATTTTCAATTAACCGGATCGGGGAAGATCCAAAGCGGTCCTGGTAATCGATCCTTTACACAAAGACCATTTTAGGGATAAAGAAATCAGACAATCTATATTCATGTCTTAGCAATGTTGAAACAACTGTAATCTTAAAACTGATGTATCTCTCTGACTTGAGGGAATTTTTACCAAACAGTTTACTGTTATTAAGAATTGTTTATTCTTTTTTTTAAGTACTTACAGTGATATCTGTCTTTCAACAAATTTGATTAGAGAGTAAATATATTTTTAACATGGGTAAATTCTGAAGAGAAGAACTCCATATAGTTCCTTAACTGGTCTTTGTAAAAGCGTTGAAAGTTAATAAAATTTATAAATGTTTAATGACAGAGTAATGTATTAGATTACAATCTTTAAATTGAATGGGTTTATTGAAAATATTAATATATATTCTAAGTCAATAAATTCTGAATACAAAGAATTCGCACACAGTTCTTTAACTGTTCTCTATGAAGAATATTAAAAATAAAGTCATCTTTTAAGAAAAATTAGGAATGCTACGAGACAGAGTAACTTACAGAATTAAATTAAATGTTTCTAATACTAGAGTAACTATATTTTTCCATTGCAAAATCTGTGGAAAAGAATTCAATCATAACTATTCTGCTCTTTAACTATTCTTTATAAAGAGTGTTAAAGAAAATCCTTCTTTCTAATAAAAGATTAGGAATTCAAAAAAAATTTGAAATGCTATTTTTTATGACTAGTTTTAGTTTTAAACTAATTAAATTCTAACACTTATCAATGATAACACAGATTTTCCATTTCCCGACTGCATTTATAACCACATAACGACTTAAAAATTTTTATCATATAAATTATAAAACATTTTTGATATTTAATTTTTTTATTATTTTATTTACATTGAGAACTGGTTTTATCTGGGGTTAGTTGTTACTTTTACGATAAGTCGGCTGTTGTTTTAATAACGTAAACACTAGAACAGGCTTAAAAAACAAAAATCGAAAATCGAAAGTTTTTGTTTATGTAATATCAGATTACCGCAATGTTTGTAAAAGCATTTGATTGATAATTTTTATTAAAAAAAAAGACAATTTTTGAAAAAAGAATTCCGAAAGCGAAAGTGCTAACATTTGAGAAAAACTTATTTAAACGTAGAAATAGTTACAATTTAATTCAAAGTTTTATTAACAGTAATATGAAGGAAAAAAAAAACAATTTTATTCATTTTTTGTTTCTATCCACATAACTTAGTTTTATAATGTTCCATCCTTTAATAATGTTCCATCAACTCCAAAAGGATTTATAAATTAAAATAATTTTACCTAGATGAAAGCATTTCAATGAATTTCTTAATCCTACTACATACATTTACTTAAATGAAATGAAAAATTAAACATTTATTTGATGCAATAAAAAAACTTGTTTTACATTGGTAAGCCTACAAACTGTTTGAACTACCTTGCAAAAATGTAAGCGATTCGCTTGCATTTAAAAAATAATAATAACAACAAAATTAAAGTAATGAAGAAAATATCATGAAGAAAACTTAATTAGATTTCTTTTTTCTACGTTCAGCTCCTAAGGAGATGGGGGAAAAATCATCTTTTGTTTAAAGAATTCATTTATGTATTTATTTCCTTTCTCTGCGTTTATTCTTTTTTACTTTTACTTTTTTTTCCCAATATCTAAAATATAGTTAAAATGAATAGTTTCCTTTAATCTTTTTTCAAGTTGAGCTCTGAGATAAAATAAAATAAATAAAGCACATTAAATAAAGGAAAGTCACATTACGAACTAAAACAAAAAACACGTCGTCGGTAGCTTTTTATTCCGTATATACGTGGAAAATATATGGAATTCATTTTAACTATAGATTCTATAGATAATTGTAGATAAATTTTATAGAGAATTACAGATTTTAAATATGGATTCCGCATATAGCTGAAAAGAGTATTCAAGTAAATTAACACAGCTCAACGAGGTATTTAAGAAAATGAACACAGCTCATGTAGCACAGCAATGAACACAGCTATATTAAACTATTTTATAGAAATTTAAATTCTATTTTGTCTAACATTTAACAATAGAAACACTATGTGCTTTGAAATGAACATTTAGGAAAGAGGAAATCATCTCAAAATATTTACGAAAACGTATTTAAGAAAATGAAAACAGCTCGAAATGCGTGTCAAAAAAATAGACATTGCTTAAGAAAATTTTTGATCTGTATCCATAAATAACTATATAATAAACTATTTCATAGAAATTTAAATTAAATTTAGGTACTTTTTTAATTTCATATTTTCATACTTTTTTAATTTCATAATTTCATATTTCAAAGTATTAAGAGCGATTAAATGTGTATTTAAGAAAATGAACTATGAATTTTTAAAATTCGCATTACAAGATGCGAATTTTAAAAAATAGACACGGCTTCAAAACATTTATGAATTAAATCCATAAATGACTATGTAATAAAATATTTCTTAAAAGTGTAAACTTAATTTAAATGTTAATTTTTATTTTGTTTCAATCGAAATATTATGCGCATTGAAATACGTATTTAAAAATCAAATCACAATCTGGCTCAAAATAAACATAGCTTAAGAAAATAAACATAACTTAAAAATTTTTTTAGCTGTATCCATTTTATTAAATACTCATTTTGAGCTGTGTTCATTAGTGCAAAAACGCATTTTGAACTGTGCTAATTTTCATATATCTACGCATTGTAATACGCAAAATATTTCGATTGAAACTAAATAAAAATAGCATTTAATTTAAATTTCTATTAAATAATTTATTTCTGTAAAAGTAACGAAACAAGTATTTCTTGTAACAACTGAAAGTAATACTAAGGAAACTTCTCAGCCAAATATTCATTTTGTAGTTAAGTGTCTACACCACAAGTAGTTAATCATCAAGACAAATGAAATGTCAAAAATGTCATTTCGCAGAACTGAAAATGAAAATTTTATGTTACTTTAGTCCTAATTACTTTGTCTCATATTCACGCTTGGAATTTCGTGTGACTTTTTTTCTTCTGAAAAAGAATTACAGAACAGTGCAGAATTCTGAATGAGGCCAACTAAGTTATGAATTTATTAGTGGGTGCTGTGAAATTGTTATTAAGATGTGATATAATTTTATAAGTCATAATTTACAAGTTATTAAAAACACACTGTTAAAATTAACATTCCAAAATTATGGTAAAATAACTGCCAGCTGTCTGTCCATCCGATTAGCCGCAAAGTTAACGGTAAAGAACATTTTTTACCTTTATGGTTTTGAAACCATTTACAAAAAGTATGGTTATAAAACCATGAATACAAAACTATAATGTTTTTAAAAAATGTACAATTAGCATTTTTCAAAAACGTAAAAAAAAAAAAAATATTTTTTTAACTAGACATAGGAACTCGGCCTTTCGTAAGGTAATAGGCATTGGAGAGCGCCGGACCCTGGAAATTCTTCATGTGTTGAAGGGAATGGTGGAAATATTGTGGTGTCAACACTAGGATTTGAACTCCAGTTCTTTCGGTCATGAGATTGACAGATAAGCCCGCTCGGCTATGATATGTACGCAGTTGAAANAAAAATGTAAACGATTCGCTTGCATTTAAAAAATAATAATAACAACAAAAATAAAAGTAATAAAAAAATATCATGAAGAAAACTTAATTAGATTTCTTTTTTCTACGTTCAGCTCCTAAGGAGATGGGGGGAAAATCATCTTTTGTTTAAAGAATTCATTTATGTATTTATTTCCTTTCTCTGCGTATATTCTTTTTTACTTTTCCTTATTTTTCCCAATATCTAAAATATAGTTAAAATGAATAGTTTCCTTTAATCTTTTTTCAAGTTGAGCTCTGATATAAAATAAAATAAATAAAGTACATTAAATAAAAAAAGTCACATTACGAACTAAAACATGTTGTCTGTAGTTTTTTGTTCTACATATAGCTGAAAAGAGTGTTCAAGTAAATGAACACAGCTCAACAATGCATTTAAGGAAATGAACACACTCATATAACACAGCAATGAACACAGCTATATTAAACTATTTTATAGAAATTTAAATTCTATTTTGTCTAACAGTTAACAATAGAAACATTATGTGCTTTGAAATGAACATTTTAGAAAAAGGAAATCAGCTCAAAATAGTTCAGAAAATGTATTTAAGAAAATGAAAACAGCTCGAAATGCGTATCTAAAAAATGTACATCGCTCAAGAAAATTTTGAGCTGTATCCATAAATAACTACATAATAAACTATTTCACTATTTCATAGAAATTTAAATTAAATTTAGATACTTTGTTTTTGTTTTAATCAAAGTATTATAGGAACATAGGAACTCGGCTTTTCGTAAGACATTGGAGAGCGCCGGACCCTGGAAATTCTTCATGTGTTGAAGGGAATGGTGGAAATATTGTGGTGTCAGCACTAGGATTTGAACTCCAGTTCTTTCGGTCATGAGATTGACAGATAAGCCCACTCGGCTATGATATGTACGCAGTTGAAAAGATTCATTAGATGGTTTTAGTTGGTACGATAAAATTCTGGTTGTTTAACCGTATTAGGTAAAATCAGTTAATAAACAGTTTTTCTCAAACTTAGAAGTTTGATTACCATTTTATTTATGGTTATTTGACTGTTTTGATTGAATATGGTGAAATAACCATTCAATAAATTGATATTTTACCATTTTTTCCGAGAAATTTCTAGCAGTGCACTTTAAGAAATAAATCAAGATAATCGCATTATAAGTTTAATTAATTCCTCGAATTAAAAAAAATCAAAAAAAAATTTCTGTTCTCTTTGTCAAGATTGCTTTTATCCTCAAAATTCTTTCTTTCTGCACCAAAATATTCCTTTCAATTTAATAATTACATTTTTAACACCATGAAATATTTAAAATATTTTAAAATATGTTTGTGTTCCCATTTGAACTAAAATTATTAGTTTTATAAATATGTAATCTTTACTACTTTAAAATTTACATAAATATTCAAAACCATTAAAATCACAAATGAACAATTATTGAGTTTGCATTTTTTTGGAATATTTAAATTCTTTTATAAGAATTATGTTTTTATTTAGGAATAAGTATTAAGGTATTCGACTGGGATAAAATCTACAATTTCGACTATTTAACTATTTATATCTTAACTATCTAATATTTTAACTATTGAATTTCTCTTATCATCTGTATTTAAAATTTTGTTCAATGGTTTTCCAAAACTCTTTAAATTTTTGTTCTCTGAATTTCAGAAATGAAGTTATAGTTGTTTTTTCGTGGCTGTTTGGCGAAACTGAAACTAAAAGTAAACTCTCGAAAACGAGACTATTATGTTTTTGTTGTGCATGGAGTATTCTAATCTTATTTATTTGAATAAATTACATTTTTAAGACAAATAAAATCTATTTTCAGAAATTAATTTTTTGTAGTTATTCTTTTCTGACAATTTAAATGCGTTTTCTGAAAATCATTCGTAAGGTAACTTTATGAAAGCTAAAAAAAAACATTACAAAAAAGGTTTATTGAAAATTCCATGAAACTTTTTGTGTAGATTTTATATTCTACCTACGTCTAAGCTTAAGTCTAAATGTGAATTTATTATTTTCATTAAACTTAGCATGGAGAAAACAAATTCCAGAAAAGTTTGCGTTCTTTATAGTAATATTTATTTCGAAGGAAACCATAATTCTGGTTAATAAAACCGAATTATACGGTATTTAAACCATTCATTTGAAAATTGTTCCGTTCATATGGTAACCGTCTACCGGAAATTTTGGATTAGTCACAATAGTTCTTATTAATACGCATTTAGAAAAAATACAAATCTGAAAAGTAAAACGAACCGAAGGAGAAGTTTTTATGTCATGATCTGAGGTATCATGATGCACTTACCTATTTTTACCACTGTTACCAAATTTTACCATGCATTATATTTTATTCATTATGCATTATATTCTTATCATACCATATTATAAAATCTTCTCTTATAAAATTAATATTTGATTTTACATAAATGAGATTTTTCTTCTGAATTATTTTCCTTCAACGGATATTTTTCCGATATGTCAATTTAATTTTTTCTGGAAACAATGTTATCGATATAATTCGAAAAAGTACAAATTTTTTCCATAAAAATCGGCAAACAAACGTAAAAAATCGTTTAAGTTTCAGACATAAATTTAACGGTATAATTTATTTCTCAATGATTACCTTTAATTTTCGATCGCATAATTGTTTTGCAAAGATTATCTTTCTCTATCTAAAACATAATCCTATATAATTTAAAATAATAATTCAATTTTCATGAATTTCCTCACACCAATACAATTTAAAGCCATTATTAACTCAGCACAGTTTTTTTCCGAAATATATAGCTCAAGAAAACCATAAATTTTTCCATTACAACTAACATAAAAGAACATTTAAATTTCGGATATAAATCGAACGCTTTCTATCCTAATAGTCCTTTTTTGTTCTCAAGATTAAAATATATTAAAATTCTGGCGCCGTAAGGTTGATGTTTTTGGAGTTTTTAGCCAGCTGAGCATCACGTATATTACTTTTTTTGTTCGAAATTCTTCTGTCGATCTCCAGGTGTAGTCTCCATTTGCTTGTCTGCAAGGCAAAATCCAATCAACATTTTCTCATAAGCTGTACTTACGACGCGCCAAGAAATGAGACTTGGGAAAAAAGGAAAAGCGTATTGAACCGGATTTTTTTCACTTTCTATCCCTTTTATATAGAGTTTGGGAGTTAAATTTTCTTTTATGAGCACTTTGAGCAAAACTCCAGAAAATACTTTAATGTCAGATTTCCCGCTAATAGCCGTCTAGGAGAGTTTTTCCTTTTTTCTTTTGAGTAAAATGTGGAATGAAATTTCGGGTATTAAAACAACAAATCCATTTTAAAAAGTCAGTTTTAGTTTCGTATATTTAAAAGCCTGATTTACTTAGGATTTCCATTCGACTGAAATAGCTAGCCGTTTCTTATAATGCTGATAAAATGCTAAACTAGGAATATTATATTTGGTATTCAGAGGAATATAATAATAGTTTAATTTTCGTTTAAACTTATAAAAGCCGGGGAAATTATAACACTTTCAAATGTCACAATTATGATTGATGTGTTTCATCCTATGATTTATGAGACCATCTGCCCGAAAATTTCAGAAAATTTTAAAATGAAATACAATTGATGGGCGTTGTTTACATAAATGTGAGTAGTAAAGGCTAGCATGAAGTCAAGAAAAAAGGCCAACACTGGGGAACTATTTTCTCTAGAATTTATAAATTCCGTTATTTATAAGCACAGAAGTTTAAACTTATGACCAATTCCTACCAATAGGCAAAATTTTGAAAATTTACGATTCTTTTTGCCACAAAATGAACTTAAAAATCAACTTAGTTTAAGATAATAAGCTGAAGGTTCAAGCTTTCTTTCATAAGATTTAAAGATACATATATAAGTATAAGCTTTCTTATATAAGCTTTCTTATTATTATATTTTACATAATATTACTAGAAATAAAGAGCCCTATGAAAGAGTACAGTACTTGTTGCAATACTAGTTAGTACTTGTTATACTTTCAGGCCGGGATAGTCTAGTTGGTAGGGCGTTGGACCCATGTCCACTAAGTCGCAAGTTCGATCCCCGCCTGCCGAAGAAGTGTAAATGATGATGGGTGCATGTTAAATCTGTTGGGTCATAAAATCCTCCATGTTCCCATAACAAATCATAAATATGGGGTCCTGAATTGGAGATTGATCATTCTCCGGTTCAGGTCAAAAATACAATCTGTGGATGAATGAATGGATGTATGAATGGGTCAGCTCTATAAACGGGCTGTGACAGGTGTGTGTCTGAAGGCCATAGATGGACCTACTGAAAAACAAGGAACGCTCTCTCTGCCTTAAATTCGTTTGGTTTCACCAAGCAGGTATGTTGGTATTGGCAAGTGACATTAGGAACAACAACAACACTTTCAGAAAAAAATATCACCACTGTAAAGCATGCAAAGTTATTGCAAACCTGAAAATGATTTCATTTGAACTATATTTTGTTAAGATCAACTATGGTATTGTGCAATCGAGTTTAAGTACGATAATATTGTTCTACATAAGGCCATATTACTGTTGCACAAAGTTTGAAATTAAACAATATTTCGCACTGAGAAAAAAAACTATTGTCAAAACTACTAGAATCTATATATATATATTTCTCTTACACGGCGACAAAAAAAGCCTCATTACAACTCCCCGAATGAAAATCGACCAATGATTGCCGCTGAAAATGTCACATGCCAAATCTAGGTGAGGTGGCTCAACATATAGCGCTTTTAAAAACGGAATCTGAACTAACCAGAGACAGCATTCTCATCAAATGTGATCTACTCCGAAATTCACCCTATCAGCTGCGGCAATCTCATACTATTAAGCAAGGCAGAGGTGAGTAGTCTTTGTCGATAGATCTCTATTTTAGTATTTTGTCGAAAGCGCTTTTTTTTGCACGAATTTATATATTACGAATTTATTTGACGATTTTTGATTTATATCACGAATTTATTTGTTTTATTATTGTTATTAGTTATTCATTGAAAAATGAGTCTCAGTCGTGCTGTTACGGTTTAAGATTTTATACTATAGCACATATCTAATAGGTTTAACGAATTACATGTCATTTATTTGAATTCAATTTTATTTTAATAACTTCAAATTTACTAAAAAGATGTTTTGTTTTTTTTAAAAAAAAAAAGTTTTTATATGGATTTGAATGATTGTTTTGAATTTTTCGAATTTTGTGCATTTGCAATGTACCTAAGTTAGTAACGAGCGAAGCGAGCTTGGTTTGCGAAGCAAACCACATAAGATTGCGTAGCAATTTTCGGGGGTTGGCGAGTGTTAGCAAGCAGGGGGCGCAACCCACTAGTATGGTAAAATGTGTCGTGTTTTTGGCTCCACGGGAAATCTGATTTCTACCAAAGCTCTTTGGTGGTGATTTTTTTAATATGAGTTAAAAATTTGGTGACATTAAAATACTCTTTTATAATATGTGTTAAGAATTTGGTATTTGTTGCAAAATTTAATATTTTTATCGTCATACTTTAGAGCATGACATAAAAATCATTTATTTGGTTAAATTTACTTTTCAATTCCATATGTTTTATTAAATGTGTGGTAATGAGAATCATAATTTTGAAAATCAGAATTTTCGAAAAACAGTTATCATATGAACGTGATTACCAAATGAATAGTTTAAATGTAATACGGTAATTTCACCAGAATTTTTTTAGCTGTGTACTTTTTAAAATGAATGTTTTAATTACAACCCTCTTACTATATTTTCCTTTATAATAATCTATCAGTATAATCTAATAATTCTTTATTTCTATTTCATTTTTTCTTGAAAAATTAAAATAAAAACGTAAAAATTTTCATCACAATTTAAAATGCAAAATATGGAAATATATATGGAAAATCTTAGCAAATATAGTTTTTAAACAGTTTTAAAATATTCGGTTTTAGATTTTTATACTTTTCTTTTCTTGTTTATCTTCATGACAACCGAAAAATGTAATATAACATAAGTTTCTTGTGGAAAATAATCCAATATAACATTGTTTTTCTTCTAAATTATAAGGAAATAGATAGTAACATTGTATAGTTTCTCATTGTATAGTTTCATAAACAGTATTAAGATAAGTCATTTTCTATTTTATGTTTTTTTTCTTATTGGATGATATCTTATGTCCAGCTATTATGATTTTTTTTCTGGCTTATACATGAATTGTCAGCTTCTGCCAACATTTCCATTCATACATCCATCAAAGCTATTTCTTTATCCGGATAAAATATGAATAGCAGCCTCAATCTACTCATAGTCAACAAAAACTACAGATATTAAAGGTTTAAATATGTATTTCTTTTATTATTCTGGATAATTTGTTCTTCGGGGTTCGTTACAGTTGTTCCATAAATTTATATACCGTAGTATTATACTGAATAATTTATTATTATGACCTATTTAATGTTTTTAACAGTCTTAATCAGTACAAAACCAATATTTTAGCCGCAACACATATAAATATTTCTCCCATTAAAACCTAAGATTTGTTAACTGAGATTTGTTCTCTATTAATATCTGAAGCTCACAACACATAATGCATAGATAAATTAAATTAATTAATATTCAAAACGATTTAATGCAATAGATCAAATCTTGATTGCAGGGGGAGTTATTACCGTAGACAAACTACATTTGAATTTTTTTCTTTTAATTAATACTTATAGCAATTTGTTTTATTTTATAACCGGCGTTGAAAAGCTGACTCAATTCTGTATGGTTATCAATTTTCAACTCCATTGATTTGCAATTTAGAACCCTCCCAGAAAAAAAAGAGAACTCCTGGATTAAGCATTGGGGCAAACTAGTCTTTGTGGATTACTTTATGATGGAACTAAATCACATTTGCATTACATGGAGAGGAAAACCACGAAACCCTCCCACGATATGCTCCATGACAAAGAGATTCTAACCCATGATCGATCTACCATTGAGGATATTTTAAGTCAGCTTTGTGGTCAGTGTAAACCGGGTGCAGAATTCATATAATACCATAGGTCCATATTAATATGTTGGGATTCAAAGCTTGTTCAAGTCATTGGGGGGCGAACGCTCTATTTATAGCATTGAAATTTAGGAAAAATTCTATTAATATTTCTATAGATACATTTTTTCAAGTTTCTTCGTGTACTCTGGCCTCACCCTCACTTGCTGCGAATCGCTAGTCAGGACATTTTAAAACTTATGTTTTCAAATTCATTGAACTAATACTTAAAATGTCCTTTACCTATAAATATATTAATACTTACATCATAATATTCATGAGTGATATACTCCTAAATGCAGAAGAAATTATATATTAATTTAAATTTTAATAACTGTAACCTAATTGCAACAGAAATATTTCAAATTATGTTAAATTTTATAAAAAGAAAGCTTAATTTATTTTAGGAGTAGAGCCATCTATTATTAACGGCTAAAGCATTATTATAACACCATTAACTAGGGTTCAAAATAGAATATTGTGCACAAATTATATAATTATGAAAGTCCTTTTAAAACAATTACTACAGTTTCAGCGAAACAAAACTAATGAACTAGTTGCTGCATCACAAATTTTATTTTGCAGTGTTGTTTTCAATAAAATTAACTACACTTATTTCCCCTTTCCATCTGAGCCTGTTGTTTCAAAACTTGTTCTAAAATATATAATCAACTTTAGATAAAATGGCTTAACATAATGATGTTAATTTACTAGCTCTAGGAAAGTTTATTTTGCGGAAATAGTTATTGTTTATGGACTTTACGTGAGTATTTCCTCATTTATTGTATACAATGTTGCAACAAAAGAGTATATTTAAGAAATGCAAAAAAATAATAATTTTGCTATACTTTATTTTTAATGAGTGAAGAAGATAAGTGCGTTGCTTGAATATACTATGATCTAATCAATAATGGAAAATTGTAAATTTGCTTGAGTTAATTATTTGTTTTAAATGTAGTCTGCAAATTTCATTAGCAGAAAATTATAAGGATTTTAATTATAAATAATTTGTCTTTACTATCTATGATTAGTAACGAAGCAACTTTTTATATTCAGTTATACGAATAAAACTTCATTGAGTGATATTGAACTAGATAAATTTATTTCGAATACAACACAAAAACTGATGAAAATACAGTTAAAGACACTTTAAAAGTGTAAAAACATTTCCGTCAGTTATTCGGTTTTTGTTAATTAATGCGAGTAATTTTAAAATATTTATAAAATTTGTGCAATATTAATCCACATTATTATAATATTAAACAGTCAACAGATAAAAAAATTTAACTAAATTTTTATTTCAAATGAATTTTAAGATATTCGAGCAGATTAAAAAATGAATTAAAGATTTAAGATTAGAAAATTAATTAAAGATTAAAGATTTAAATTTTAGCAAAATTTGAAATTTTTGAAATTTAAATTGAATTATTTTTTCGAATTTGAAAGTTTTGAAATTTGAAGATGCTTCTGATTAAAAATTTAACTATCAAATTCTATACAATAAAATAAAACGACAAAAATAACCTTGTTTTCTTCTTAGCATTTTTAATGTTTTTTCTAGAACTTCCTTCCAATTTTTAATTCCTTAGAATGCAGGGACAGAGAAGGTAAATTAAATTTTTGCTTCATTAAGTAATTTTTTAGGATTATTTCATATGCAAATTTTTTAGACACTGTGTGCCGCAAAAAGAAAACAAATTGTACACTGATACTATTTCTGCTGATCCAAGAGAAAAAAGATCACCCGAATCCGAACATGACCCCTATCTTCCTCCATCATTCATTACGCCATTATGCTTGAGAAACTAAGAATTTCAACCCACCATCAAATTGCACATTTAGCTAAACTTCCCATCAATAGGTAGCGCTGTAGAACAGAAATTACTACGCCGTAGAGTAGAAATGTTTACAGTGTTAACAGGAAAAAATTTTAAATAATAAATTAAGGAAATAAAGTAAAAAATTCAAAACAGCTCCGGACTCGCATTCATTTGCACCATTCAATTATAGCTATTCATATTCTGCAGCACTACCTATTGGCGGGAAGTTTAACTAAACGTGCATTATTGTGGGCTATAAACCTAGTTTCTGAAACATAATGATGCATACTATACCTTTTTATCAAGCTGCTTTCTTCTTTTAATGATTTTCAAAACCTATCAGTCATTAAAGCGACACCTGATATATTCATAAAAAAAAAATTTTTCAAAAAGTAAAATATATATACATAGAAACTAAAGCTTTACGTCGGAATTTAAATACTCAAAATGTAGCTTTTTTTCAATTTCCGTGACGAAAAGTGTTTCTTATAATAAATATAATGTTAAGTGTCTGGGGTTGTTGCAAACTATGCCGAACTCTATCAAAAAAGAAAGTAATGAAAAAATTTGTTTTTAAAAACAAATTCAAATATATACTTTGAAAATGTGTAATATTTTTTTAGCGATCCTTTGATATGTATCCTGATAAATCCTTTGATACGTAAAAAATTAACAATTTTAAAAGGTAAAACCACTAAGTATTTGAATTATTAGTTCATATTATATTAAATCAAAAGTTATAAAATAAAACAATAAAAATATATTCACTCAATGAAATTGCACGTAGCATTTGTTTACTAAAATAGTTTTGCTTTAAGATTATCTTTAAGAATCTGAGTTAATTATTTAATACTTTAAACTTTAAAATTTAACTTTAAACATGATGTGGTTTGAAGTAATACCGTCTATCGTGAAGAAGGATTAAGTTATTGCCAACTAATAAGTCTAGTTTGGAACAAAGCAGTAAGAAGATTAACAACGAATTCCCAACTTGTTTAAACTTTGGAAATAATAGCAAGTGATACTAAAATGGAAATATCCGTAAAGACCGAAGGATAACGATACAAGGATTTAAAGTCACTGGAGATTAAGTCTGATTTAACTTATAAGGAATTTGTCTTGAGTCTTTAAGTGAAATTCTACGGCTCCATTATCTTTAAAATAAGAAACATAATTCCATTGCCTATGATAGTAGTTTTGAAGATTTATACCATACCACGTGTTAGCTATCATAGCATCTGTAGCTTTTAATAAAATATAGATAATGACTTAAGAACTTACCAGTTGAGCAAGTCAAATAATTCTTTGAAAATATCAAATTAAAACTTGTGATAGCTGATAAATATCAGAATAGGATAATAATTTATTTGACTGAATATGTTAATAAGGGGTTTACTGGAATAGTTTCGTACGTATTGGAAATTGCCTAGCAAGCACAATTGAAGATTCTTCTTAGAACTTTGGAAACTATAATCAACAAGAGTATTCCACTTTCCACGGCTGCACTTGCTCTATACTCTTTTCAATACAAATCCAGTCTCGACCTGTTTTACATTAACAAGCACACATCTAACATCCAATCAGAAACACTTGCATACTGAGCGAACGAATCGTAATAACTACACTTGGAATTTGTAGGTAATTTATTGTTAAGTGTCCTAAATAAACTTAAAAATAAAGAAATTAACAACCCAGAAAAGAAAGGAAAAAAACATCTTTTTCCAGAGCATAAAAACTTCCTCCTCTGAATTATTTTCGTATTTCTATCGCCTCCAGTGGTCCTTCGAACTTATGATTTCTGGCTCTCCGTTCTTCTTACTCGAATCTCGTCCGTTTAAACTTGTAGTCTGGCCGTGTTTTTAGGTGGAAGCGAGGTTATGTAAACAAATTCCATTCGTTTCGTTATGAATTAAAATTTATCTCTTGTTCTAAATAATGTAATGTACGTTTTTCAACCAATCATTTTCACAAATGTCCGAAGCACCTAAATAACTCTTAATATAACGAAGGGATAGTCACGTAATATAATCAATCTGAATGGTACGAAAAGTTTAATGGTTTGATTTGGATAATAATATTACACTAAAGCTGCACTAATGGGTTCTCGATGAGTGTTTGGGATTTATCCTTAATAATAATCAAAAATCTATTTCAAGTACAAACTACACTACCACGATTTAGATCAGAACTGTTAGTCATCTGAACTCTACCTGACACTCCCCAACAATGCCTTCCCGGTTCTGTAAACACCAAGGACATAACATTAGAGGGAAGTTCGTACCATTAAGAAATTATCGAAGAAAGTGCAACCCAATCACCCAACCTTTAGCATGGGAATTGAACATCAGCCCGCTCTATAGCAGACAAAGACTCTACACACCACACCAACTGGGCAGTTCGAAATTGAATAATACCTTTTAATTAAAAGTTTGCTTCATCATATTAAAAATGTTGATCCTGAGAATGTGAAGAGAAAAAATCTGAAATATATGGTCCCAGTTGTTTAGTCAAGAAGATGATTTGGAGTCATTGAATTAAATTTTATCTTTTGCATACTTTTCTATACTGCCTGCAACTTTTTAAGTTAATAAAAATACTCTTGACTCTTAAAATCTGAGGAGACGAAATCTGAAATATTAACAGTAATTAGGTCAGGGGAACGGTCAAAATTTTTGACTCATTAAATTAAGTTTTGTATTTTGTATATTTCGCCGTACTTCCAAAAATATCCAATTGAATTGAAATATTTTTCGCACTATTATAAAACCCGTTTATGAGACGATATTTCCAAGATAAAATGTTATTCCTTTAATTTATCTTTATAGATCTTTATGAACTATATTTTTAATGTATTTGAAATATGTATTGTGAAATGACAAAATTGAAACTTTAAAGGAAATTGATTATTTCCCTAGAAAAAAAGATTCACAAATTTCAATTCAATTTTTTGAAATTTATTTTTTTTGGAATGCGAGTTTCTGAAAAGCGATATTGAAATTTCAATTTCTGAATAAAAATTTTGAAAATAATACTATAAAAATTCTAAAGTTGCCACGATGCTTTAAAATTTTTAGTTTCCTTCCTCTTCAGTGCTTAAAAAAACAGGGAAACTCACACCAAAATTTTGAAAAGTCATCAATTTGTGATTTTAATAATTAGAGTTCTAATACTTTGACTAACACGATGGATTGTCAGGACCAAGGAGTAGTTNGTTAGTCATTTAGACTCTACCTGACACTCCCCAGCAATGCATAAACTTTACCGGTTCTGTAAACACCAAGGACATAACATTAGAGGGAAATTCGTACCATTAAGAAACTATCGAAAAAAGTGCAACCCAATCACCCAACCTTTAGCATGGGAATTGAACATCAGCCCAATCTATAGCATACAAAGACTCTACACACCACACCAACTGAGCAGTTCGAAATTGAATAATACCTTTTGATTAAACATTTACTTCATCATGTTAAGAATGTTGACCCTTAAAATGTGAAGAGAAAAAAATCTGGAGCATATGCTTCCAATTGTTTAGTCAGGCGGATGATTTGGAGTCATTGAATTAAATTTTATCTTTTGCATATTTTTTCATGAATATTACGACTTTTGACCCTTAAAATGTGAAGAGAAAAAAATCTGGAGTATATACTTCCAATTGTTTAGTCAGGAGGATGATTTGGAGTCATTGAATTAAATTTAATCTTTCGCATATTATTCCAATCATATAAGAATTTTGACCCTTAAAATGTGAAGAGAAGAAAATCTGGAGCATTTGCTTCCAATTGTTTAGTCAGGCGGATGATTTGGAGTCATTGAATTAAATTTTATCTTTTGCATATTTTTTCATGAATATTACGAATTTTGACCCTTAAAATGTGAAGAGAAAAAATCTGGAGCATATGCTTCCAATTATTTAGTCAGGAGGATGATTTGGAGTCATTGAATTAAGTTTTATCTTTTGCATATTTTTGCATTCATATTAAGAATTTTGACCCTTAAAATGTGAAGAGAAAAAATCTGTAGCATATACTTTCAATTGTTCAGTTAAGCGGATGATTTGGAGTCATTGAATTAAATTTTATCTTTTGCACATTTTTCTATACTGCCTGCAACTTTCTAAGATAATAAAAGTATTCTTCACTCTTAAAATCTGAGGAGACGAAATCTAAAATATCATAATTAATTTGGTCAGGGGAACGATCAAAAGTTTTGACTCATTAAATTAAAATTTTTATTTTGATTATTTCGCCATACTTCCGAAACTATCTAAGTGAATTGAAATATTTTTCGCACTATTATAAAACCTGTTTATCAGGTGATAATTCCAAGATAAAATTTTATTCTTTTAATTTATCTTTATAAATCTTTACAGACTATATTTTTAATGTATTTGAAATATGTGTTTTGAAATGACAAAATTGAAACTTTAAAAGAAATTGATTATTTCCCTAGAAATAAAGATTCATAAATTTTAATTCAATTCTTTGAAATACTATATTTTGGAATGCGAGTTTCTGAAAAGCGATATTGAAATTTCAATTTCTGAATAAAAATTTTGAAAATAATACTATAAAAATTCTAAAGTTGCCACGATGCTTTAAAATTTTTAGTTTCCTTCCTCTTCAGTGCTTAAAAAAACAGGGAAACTCACACCAAAATTTTGAAAAGTCATCAATTTGTGATTTTAATAATTAGAGTTCTAATACTTTGACTAACACGATGGATTGTCAGGACCAAGGAGTAGTTGTAATCTTTCATTTTCTATGTTCTTATTGAAACCTTTTTTATATTTTATTTTCATTATTTAAAATAAAGTTTTCAAAGAGAAAAAGAAAGATGTGCATTTATTTATTTGAGGGTGCACTGGCAGAAATAAAAATTTATTTGGTCAAACTTTTAACAGTTAAGTGTTTCCTCAAATAAGACACAATTTAAAAATGAATCAGAAGAAAATATTTTAACTCAAACAGAGAAAAAAAGTCAGCATCCTTAGAACTTTAAAAATATTCTAATGAGAACATTCAACATTAAAAAAAAATAAGAATTTTAATAAATGTAACGTTAATGCTTCCTTTGTTGCAAATAACACTGTTATATTAAGATCATTATCTTAATATATTTTCATGAAAAATATCTTTTATAACTCTTACTTGTTTTCTCTTCCCTAAGTTGTATTACTTTTAGTGCTTTTCCCTGTTGCCCAATTAACCTTTATCGGAAGATTCAGTTAAACTCACTTAATACAAAGGGGAATAATTTTTTTTTCTTTGAATCCTCTTTTGAACCTTTGGTAATGAGATAAAAAATTACATGGAACTTTTTTGAAAATAATTTTGAAAAAAAAAATATACGTGTTTAATCTGATAAAAATCATAGAAATAATTATATATATTAAGAATATATATAAAACCGAAATAAAATAAAAATTTATTTCGCATAAGTTTAGATACTTAAATTGTTAATTTCAATTTTTTATGTTTGAAAAATATGAAAGAAGTCAGAGACGAAAAAAGATTTTTCTAACATTACGGAGTTTTTTTTTACTTATTACGGTTAAAAAAAGACATTAAATAAAAATATGTTTTGCAGCGCTTAGCAGTGCAATTAAAAATTCCTTTTTTTAGAGTAAACCTTGATTGTTTTCTTATTATTATTTTCAACAAAATACACGTAAAAGTTTTATTTATGTAATACGTCTAATGCAATATTAAAATTTGAAGCTAATAAAAAGTCGAGAATTATTACTATTATTATTATTTATATTTAGTTTCAGAATTATCCTTTCCGTAATTCAGTTTTTACAAATAAAAAGTATTTATTGCATGAGAGAATGGTCAAAACTACCAGAATATGGTAAAATTTACCATGTTTCTGGCTCTATGAGAACACCAAAAATATCGGTAATTTTTTTCGAAGCGCTTAGGTAATGGTTTCAGAAAAATAAGCAAAATAATATACACGATAACATATATATATGGTTTATAATGTATGATAAAATTTTGTAAATAGGGTAAAATCCGATATTTTTTATCATAATACCAAAAAAAAGCATGGCATAAAAACAATTTATTCAGTTAAATTTTCTTTTCTGTTTTGTATTTTTTACTAAATGTGTGGTAATAGGAACTGTAATTTAAAAAAACCAGAATTTCCGGTAAACCGTTACCATATTAATGAAAAGATTTCAAACTGAAAGGTTTAAAAACTGCATATTTTGGTTTTGTTAATCATAATTATCGTTTTTTTTCCCAGAAATTTCATTACAATACAATAGGGTAATTCTTCCAGAATTCTCTTCTGCTAGTAGAAATCCCTCATCATTAACATATGCTGCGGAAACGTGAACTTGAATCAAGAAATTGAAAATATGGTTGGCATATTTATGCATAAGATCATGAGGGTAAAATTACGACAATTTCGAGTTATATAAAATCTTTAAAAAAAAAGATGTAATTCTCTTTATTGAAATAAGTCGACTTAACTAGAGTGCACATGTAATTCGAATGAATATCAACTTAAATTTATAAGTGATTTTAATGGCTAAATCCTTTACGATCCAACGTAGGGAAAGACCTAGAATTTGATGGTTTTATGATGTATCAGATCGAAAAAATCACAGTTATCACAAACACTAATTCCCTAAAACAACACTAATAAAGTGAAATTACAGCACGTACAAAATGATTTTGATTTCAATCAAAGGCGAGAAGTCTCACAGCAAAAATTGCAAGAAGAGTGGGATTAGTTGCGCCATCTCTTAGTAATATTCAGAAATACAAAAATAATAGCGGGATGTAAAGAGACGTGTAAGTAGCGACGAATTCAATGGCAATGATACAATTTTCCTCTTCATCGCATGGCATGTAACGCCGACCATACGGGCACAAAAACGCTGAACGTATGAATTACGATGCTGACAGAAAAGGGATTATGGGACTAAAACACAAATATATTATAATTCATTGCATATGTGGAAGATCAAGATCGAATGAGCAATTAATAAAATACTTATTACTCGGTAAACATACGTTTTTATGTCTGGTATAATTAAATATCTTCTGCACTTTTTAATTAGCATATTTGAAATGCTAATTAAACTTACCAGGACAAGCATTATGCTTGCATTGGATAATGCCTGTTGCCTCCTTATACATATTGAACTTGAGCTCAATCTCCATCTCTTACAAAGCGAAAATACTCCATCTATGGGATGAATTACTATAAGCAGTTACTTAAATGCCCCTCTCGAACAATGAAGATTGAAACCTAAGACGTGAATATCCGATCATTAGATCAAAAGTTATTCAAGGTGCTCTATTTTTTATTTTGCGCAAGATACATTCCGAGTTCCTACATTCAGAAGATCTGTACATTCGCATTTAAGCAATTTCATTATACCCAAACAGTGCAGCCAAACAACTTGTTCAATCGTATTCGTTGCTTCAAACAATATGTGATTTCGCCATTTGTACATTTTGCCTTCGTACATTCCTACATTGAAAACGATTGATAAATCAAATCTCTTTTATATATTTTAGTAACGCAATATCCAGTTCCACCCTTTCGGTCCATTTCACAGCAGAGCCTCTTTATACATATTACACTTGAACTCAATCTCCATCCCTTACAAAGTGAAAATACTCCCATGCATGGGATAAATTACTATTAGCAGTTACTTAAAGCAGAAGGGTTAACTTTTCGAGAGACAGATTTATCGGCATAGCTCAGAGTGGAAACGTCTCAAATGCTTGTTCCAATTCCTACCGATTGCCACCCATGGAATATTAAACAGAACGGAAGTTCAGTTTACCATACCCAGTTCACCTACCAAACTAAATTAGATTTCTTCCATTCGTATGGTCTTTCCGTAACGCGCTATCTACGAGTTTAATTAAATTATATTGCTGAATTCAGGAGACATTTAATCTTGCACGCAGGAGGGGGAGGAGATCAGCCTCATTTCGTCCTTTTCTGCAACGTTCATTAAGCAGAACACTGCGAATTAGAATGTCGCATCTAATAATTTTCTTCAAGCTGAATCATAGCAAATTATAACATCAAACTATTACTTTGATACATTTGGTTGAACTGCTTTATGTTTAGAGTTTGTAAAACGGACTGTGAATAAATGTTATCAGGAGGAGTCAAATAATCCGTATAATGAAGCTTTATAATATCATTTGAGTTATCAATTTTTTCTCATCAATAGTTAGTTTAAAGTTCTGCTTTTAAGCCTAACCAATTTATTTGTACAAACAATAGTTTAACCTTAAAAATTGAGCGGATATGTGGTTTAGAATAAATCAGAAGTAAAGTAACGTATCTAATAGTTTTTTTTCGGAATATAGGTTGAATCATAGCAAATTATAACATCAAACTATTACTTTGATACATTTGGTTGAACTGCTTTATGTTTAGAGTTTGGAAAACGGACGGTGAATAAATGTTATCAGGAAGAGTCATTGATTCAAATAATCCGTATAATGAAGCTATATAATATCATTTGAGTTATCAATTTTTTCTCATCAATAGTTACTTTGAAGTTCTATTTTTAAGCCTAACCAATTTTTTAGTGTAAACAATAATTTAAGCTTAAAAATTGAGCGGATATGTGGTTTAGAATAAATCAGAAGTAAAGTAACGTATCTAATAGTTTTTTTTTCGGAATATAGGTTGAATCATAGCAAATTATAACATCAAACTATTACTTTGATACATTTGGTTGAACTGCTTTATGTTTAGAGTTTGGAAAACGGACGGTGAATAAATGTTATCAGGAAGAGTCATTGATTCAAATAATCCGCATAATAAAGCTATATAATATCATTTGAATTATCAATTTTTTCTCATCTATAGTTAATTTAAAGTTCTATTTTTAAGCCTAACCAATTTATTTGTACAAACAATCGTTTAAGCTTAAAAATTGAGCGGGTATGAGGTTTAGAATAAATAAGAAGTAGAGTAACGTATCTAATAATTTTCTTTCGGAATATAGGTTGAATCAATATAACACAAAACTATAATTTGATACTTACATTTGAATTAACTGATTTAGGGAAATCAAACGGCTAGTAAATGTTATGAGGAAGATTCATTGAGTCAAATAATCCATAGAATGAAGCAATCCAACAGCATTTCACTTGTTAATTTTTTCACAAAAATAATTAGTTTGATGTTCTATTTTGTAGGCCTAAGCAATATATTTGTAAAGTGCAACAAGAAAACGAACCAACTAGAATAACTTTTGATAAATTGAATGGTTCTTCACGTTTTTAAAGTTAATCTTAATGTTCAAGGAGGTAACCTCAAATATACTAATTAATTAGTACAGACGAAAAGTCGTAAGTATAAAAAATGTCGTAAATATTAAATTCATTTAAAAAGGCCGTATTTATAAAATTCGATTTCTCAGGAACTATTCAAACGATTTTGCTCAAATTTTGTATTTTGCCATTTGAAACTCCATTCTTTAACCTGAAGCAAAAAAAATTTTTACCTTACAATTAAAATTTTTTTCGACTATTATTAAATAATATAATTAAGAATAATAAACATTTACTAACATTTATTTTTTGCATGGAATTATCTTTGGACAGCAATTTTTAAAATTGTATGCAAAAATTTTCGATTTGTTTAAAAAATTCTCGAGATGTGGCGAAATATGCAGAAAGTAAAATGAACATTAAGGGTTCCAAACTTTGGATCGCTATTTTGACCAAATTATGGAGACCATATATTCCAGATTGCAGCGACCCCCTATATTAAGGAGATCAGAAGTCCAAATTTGTCGAAAAAATGCTATCAGTAATTTCCTCTATATTTCAGAATTTATCTAAATCGTATGCTGTATTATCACGGCAGTATGCATGATTTACTGCAATTGTTCGAGAAATGCTGTTTGCTTTACCTACAATTGTCCAGTCAAACACTGTTTGCTGAGCTAGAAGCGATTGTCTCGGAATTTTTAGTTGTGCGTTAAGAATTATTGAGGATAGATATCGGCTCCCAACAATAAATGTGTAGATCCGGGTTGATTATAATATGGATCAGCAAGGTTAATTTGTCTGAAGATATTTATTTTAGAATTATCCTCTTCGAATCGAGGAGGACCATAGGTAATTTGAGAAATAATTAATAGTTCAGATTGAAAATTTATATTTTTGAATAATGGAGAGAAAATATTAATTTGTAAATATCCCTCAATATTACTCACATTGTTAGATGAAATACTCATAACATTAATATTATCGATATTTTAGGTTTAAAACCCAAAATGTTCCAGCAATACTCTTTAATAAAACTAGATTGAGAAATGCATTCAATTATTGCACGAAATTTATGAGGAGTGTCATTAATATCATAAATATTAATATACGCATTCGGTAATAAAACTCCTTGAACCAAACGTGAAGAATTATTACTTGATATCTGTGTATTGGGGGTTTTGTTTTGATTTTCCAAATTTGTATCTTTTTGTGCATTAGATACTCCATTTTCATGTAATAATGTGTAGTGATTTAAATTACATATATTGTATATAATTTACACTTTAGATTTACAGACGGTCCCGCACAGTGGACTGATCATTAAGACATGGTTCCCAACAGATCACCGAAGTCAAGCATCACTGGCTTCGGTCAGTGAGCGGGTGGGTGACCACTTGGATCAGTCTGCGTAGGGACCGAGGGTGTGCGGTATTGGTCCTCGTTAAACTGCTCTACCGTAAAGTGTTCGACTTCGCAGGCAGGTCATCGGGCTACCGAAGCGGGGATGTCATCCCTCTGCAGAGGATCAAAATTGTGATGGTATGCCTTCGGATCATACTCAGGGGTGTTTCCCAGACCGTCGCCAATAGCCCATCGTGCAGTTCTAGTGCGACGTAAATTAACTACAACAACAAAGATTTACAGACATGTGTAGAATTTAAGCATAATTTGTTTCGCTTTGCAAATTCTTTTTTATCATTCGAGGAAAGATTTAAAAACTCTTCCTATCTGTTTAAAGAATGATTATCCTGATTACAAAATAAGCATGAATTCGAAAACGTTTAAGTGAAAGTATACTTCAATAAATTTTGATTTAACTCCGAATGATTTAATTTAGAGTTTCTGTCTCCGCGAGAAATCTGTCTTTTTAACATTAAGGGACGCCAGATCAGATGCTCGCTGACTGAGGAAGTGTTTAAATTGTGCATACGTTTACAGTTTTTCTTTCACGGAATCGAGCAACCACACCCTAAGTGTTTCTGAAAATAATTTTTTTCTCAAGAAATATATTAGAATTGTATCCCATTAAATCAATCTCTAAAGTATCTAATCATTGAGTGGTTAGATCGTTTAGTTTTCGTATTCCGTATCTAGTTTCATGCGTTAATTGTGGTTGAGAAAATAATTTATCTAAAGTAGCATTAATTCTTCATTTTCGTATCTATCTTTAAGAATATTCCACGCTTTCTGATAATTTTCATCGGAAATCTAAACCAAATATAATAAGTATGCAGCTTCTCCTTTCTAAGAGAGTTTTAAACATTGTAACTTGCCTGGCTCAAATTCTTATTGTCATGTACACTAGCATTAAAAAGATCTCTAAATGAAGTCCATTCAATTGAATTTCCGGAAAATGAGGGAAAATCAAGTCGTGGTAATTTAACTTTAGTGTCTTCTAAATTCTTATTTATACAAGTTTGATTTGCGTCAGTTTTGATTTTAGAATTTGAAATATTTTTAAATTTTCTAAGAATTAATTATTCATTATCTAGCTTATCAAGTTCATCCTGCAATTCATGTTCATATTTTTACTTATCATTACCATAGCACAGTGTTTCCCAAAGTGTGGTAAGCAAAGTGGGAGTACCCCAGGAGTACGGGAACAGTTTTACGGGGGTGCGAGTTCTTATGCGAAATATCTTACAACAAATGACAATTTCAAAAACTTTAATTTATAAAACAGAACTAGCCATGAAAATTTACTATTACGTATCTTTATATTGGCTATTTTTGCAGAGTTAACAGTTAATAATTAGTGGTGTCAACCGCCAGTCGTAATTTTTAGCTTTTGCGCAATTTTTTAATAGCAAAAAATGCATTAATTTTTTAATTAGTGGTACACAGCGTTACCAGAAATTTAGAAAGGGTACACAAAAGTCATAACTTAGGGAAACACTGCAATAACAGGTAGTTAACAATCGTTCAAAAAATATATTTAATTCTGAATTTAAAGATTGCAAATTTTCGTGATACACATTCTACACTAGACAGTAAAATATTCTCATTACTTATATTTTCTGTCAAAGAACAGAATCTAGTAATCTTACCTTTTATAACTTTTTTTTGTTTTAATAATTTTTTCATTTTGAATATGACCTTAACGAAAGCGAACGAATTAAATGATTGTTATGATCGCGGAAATTTTTAATTTGCTGATTGTAAGCTGATTAATCCACAAATTACGTTCGATAAACGTCGCAAGACGGTCCGAAATATGAAGAAGCAGCTTGAAGAAAACAAATAATTTATTCCAACGAAAGACATAATAAAAACAATAGTTGTAGTTAGAAGGACATGTATCTGTTACATAGCGGGAAAAAAATCTGACCCATTTTCTACTAAAACAATCAACTTAACAACGCCCTCTTACGGAAGAGGGGAACATTAAACTTTTAAGGATGAGCTTGAACACACATGAACCATTAAGATTGACTCCTAAAACGATCCACTCATTAGAACAAAAGTTATTCTAGGCAATCTATTTTTTTTTTGACGCACTATACAATCAATAGTTAAGATTTAAAAATAGAGTGGACAGATGGTTTACAATACCCCTGCACTAGCTGGAAGTATTTCAAAATTACTTCCCACCAGGTATATGTTGACTAATTATAATATTGAATTGTAATAATTATATAATTAATTACAATAAAATTAAATATGTAAACAATAAATGCGATAAAAATAAGAAAATGGTTTTATCCATGATTTGTATGGTATTTGATCGAATAAATAAAAGGGCCATACCGCTTATATGTGTAAGATGGCATTAGTCTTTTAAAAGGTTAACTAATTACAACGTTATTTTTTTAACAAACAATTGGTTGATTAAATAATTGTCTATACTAAAAAATGAAAAGATAAATTATTAGAATTGATTTACTAGAATATGCGTTGATAATTTTCAGCATGGGTAATTGATTTTAAGCTCTATTTTTTGTCCCTGACCTGGATTAATCGGTATAATCAATCACTTACATTTAAAAATAGAGTAGATAACCGGTTAGGATAGGCTAATTGATTAGAATTTATGTCACTAACTTTTAACATCAATAATTGTTCCGCAGTTCAACTTCTCAAGCCCAAAATATTTTACTTTTTTATTATTTTTAAACATTTAAGTTTAAAAATAATTAAAAAAACAGTTTTAGAAATGTCTGTTGGGATTGGCGTTATTAGTTTTTATCATCAGTTAAACCTAATAAATATTTAGTTAAAAAAAAAAATTTCATCCCAGAAATTATTAAATGTTTAATTTTATATACTTTTTTTTCCAAAAAAAAAAAATCTTAAAAGAAATTTGTTTTGATGTATAACTTAACATGAGTCATTCAGTTATCCAATTTTTATTCACATTAAGAACAAGTGCATGATCAAAACGTTTTTAAATTTCAATTTCAAAGGTCAAAGTTTCAAAATTTCCCACGATGCGTCACAAGAAGACAAAACACCTTTTTTTTAGTCAATGCAGTATTTCCGGAAAGTAAATTGCATCAAAAGTTAATAATTCCTTTGAAATGGATAAAAAAAAATAGTATTTGTGATGCCAGAATTGGCATACACATATTTATTTTCTATCTTTTAAAATATCCTTCATTACTTAAGCTTATTTTTATTAATAGAATTATTTTTAAAATAAATCAAAAACTTAATCTTTTTAAACGAACATAAAATATTTATTTCTTCTCTTCCAGATCAATGTAACGGATACTTTCTTTTTATTTCATTATTATACAGACATATAAATTCACTGTCGCCTCTAATCGAAAACAAAAATCTATTTATAACTTTTGATTCTAATTTTCCAACGGCTAAATGTTTCGGTTGCATGGTTATAATAATTCAAATAAATTTGTTGGCTACTCGTGATCGCCAAGGTGTTCTTTTAAACCCATGTGGATATGCTAGTTGGCTTTGTTTTTGGCTATGATATATTATGATAAATCGCCAAATTTTGGATCTCCTACCCATACTCTTTCTCTGTCCGTTGAGAATAAATATATTCACTTT
>NC_092211.1:37500482-37518636 GCF_043381705.1 Parasteatoda tepidariorum
GTAACTTAAAATATCGTCTTTACTTATTAATTAGCATATTGGAGATCAACTCTTCGAACCTTTAAGATAGAGTTCCATAACGTGAAGATCCGGTCATTAAAACTAATAGTTATTTAGGGGGGTCCATTTTTGATTTTACGCACTGTACAACACTCTACCTTAATGAAATCACATACAAAAACACATTGAACTTGAAAAAAGAATAAAAAAAACAACTGCTTACGGATAGTGCAATGCCACCGAATAATGCAACGACCACTATTAATGTATGTTTTTAGAATTTTTATAAAATATGAAAACTTAAAAAAAAAAGGAAAAATCAAATTTGAAATCTAGATTTAAACACCTTATGAAATAAATAAACATATCAGGACTTGCACATTAATATTTGTGCGAAGAAGAAACAAAAATGGGCTAATAAAAAACATCAAAACTTTTTCGACTGCCTTAATAAGCTGGGGGTATTAATATCGCCCATTAACTCCCCTCTGTTTTCTCTTGTAATCAAACAAATTTTCGATGTTTCAGTTCAGAATTTAATTTCTACCGATTCGTTAGATTTTGATAGCAACTTTCTTTTGAATACTGATTTTTGAACTTTAGGTATTCTTCTTCTATGACTTCATTTTTCATAAGATTTTAAAAGATATATATGAGTTGTAGTCATTACAAAGCACAGCGAATATACGAAAAATATAAGCTGTACCTTACTATAATTTACTTAAGGTATCTTTTTTTTAAAAAAAAATAATATAAAATTTGAAAAGACTAGTTTGTTTGTTTTATTATGTGTAAAAACTCATAAAACTAGCGAATAAAATTATTATTATTGTTATTATTTTTATTATTATTATTTTATTATTATTATTGTTATTATTTTAATTATTATTTTATTACTATTATTGTTATTATTAATTTTATTATTATTATTTTTATTATTATTATTTTTATTATTATTATTTTTATTATTATTATTATTATTATTATAGCTCTGTTGCTTCTAAGTCATTTCCCTATTTTGATTTTTTATCATTTTTATAGTATTAAAGGAAAGTGATACTGAGTGTGTGTCCGGTGTCCGTCATAACTCCAAAACCGTCTATGGTAGAGTATCGAAATGTGGACGCCTGGTACAAGGGATAATTTTGGTTAGGGAGCAATGTGCGAACAATGAATCTATCATAGGTTTAGTATTACGCTTAAATTTAAATTAAACTAAGGCTGGTAATTTTTAAAATTATTTAACAGGTGACATCTGCGAAGTTTGTCATTTTATAGCTCTATATGTTCAAAAGCGAGTTACACTGAAAATTTTTTGCATATTCTTTAATAATTTATTATTTTTTTTATCCGTCATGCCAGGTAATATCCGAGATCAATGTGGATGGTATGCGAAGATAACGTAATACCGAATTAATATTTTTAAATGTTATCTGAAATAACGAGCTTACTTTTTATTGAAATCTACATTTTTGAAACGTGTTACTGTGAAAAATAAAGCTAAATAATGAAAGATCAACGGTATTTGAAATAAAAAGAATAAGTTAGGTTAAATTTTCATGTAAAAAATGTAAAATAACTGAAAACAGATTTATTGTAATAAATTTTGCTTATCATGAGCTGACCACGATTAATAGCTTCAATGTCCACCGAGTCTTGTAGCATAACATATTTTTAATATTAATTAGACGGGGAACATTTTTTTTAAAATTTCTGTTGAATTATTTTTTTTTTGGCAGATCTTAGATACTTTTGTTTTGCTGGTTTCAAATCTGTAATCGGTATCTCTAAGCTACAGTTTTTTTAATCTATTTTTCGTCGAATTGTACAAGTTTTAAAATTTTATATATAACACGGCAATAACATGCATGGCCGATGAAAAAACACCCATGAGTGGGATACACGTAAATGTTGCGACAAACTTCCAGGGGAGACGCATCATTAGGAATAAAATTGCATAGGAACTTAAGCCCGAAAATGTTATCATACGCCTCTAGGGGCACTTCCCAATTATGAGTTGTTTCTTCGTGAGTTTCTGAAAAGATCACAATAGGGGAAACGCCCCAAGCCATGTACGACTACATTGCCAGGCATGTTACCCTGTGCAATTTTAGTTCTAATGATGTGCTTAACTCTCCTAAATGTTTGTCGTAATATTTATGTGATAACCTTTTAAAAATAACGTTTATTAACTAGTACATTTCGACAAAATACTCTTAGAATGCCATTTAAAAATATCTGTAGCTTTTAGAATCAAAACTAATTTCAGATTCCCCCACCCAAATCAGGCAAAATCAAGTATTTGTATAAGTGCCACAAAAATTTGTTCCCCGATGCCATTCATTGCGTTTGATAAATTTAATCTAGGAAGAAAAATTCACCAAAATGGTGATTTTAAAAAATTATGTTTTTTTTAGTATGTTTGTTTACCTTAAAATTCAAACAGTTCTTCCAGGTTGCGTAGCACAGGTAGTTTAAAATTAAATCATTGCTTTGAAGTTAAGGCACTCAAAAATGTTTTCTTTACGAAAACCATTGAGGAACATCTGGGACTATTTCATCACCTTCAGTGTTAGTAATAGTTAGTATAATAATAGTTAGAATAGTCAGAGTTTTAATGTGACAAGTACTTGCGTAGATGCAGCAAAAAAATTTCATTATTGTTATTTATTAAATAGTTTATTGACATTTTTCATCAATTTCTTTTTTAGAAAAAACGGAGAATCGTATTATTTCTCTTGTTTTGTAACTCAGTTGTTCATGATTTATAAAGAAAATAATTTAGATTAACAATATTTTACCATAACAATATTTTAACTAAATTTTAAAAGAATAATTTTAAAAAGGAAAAAAGTTATATAAGAATTATATAAAAATAAATACAGAAAAAGATTTTGATTCCGATAATGACTCAGGTTTTAATTATGGAAATATGAATCTTTTTTTACAATTCTTCAAATACATACATAATTTCCTTTTCATATAAAGTGACATCTCTGTGTTAGAACTAGAAAACAATAAGAGTACATAAGCTCCTAGAATATTATTAAACCTAATTCCTTGTCAAAACAGAATAAAGTAAAAATAGCTGATATAATCTTTTCACATAATTTTTATGTAAACATCAATAATGATTTGGGTACATAATAAAACTCTACAATATTGTCGAACATATTTTCACTTCGAATCTTATTAAAAAAATTATTTAATGAGGTCTCAGAATTTCCAACTACAATTTTGCTACTTAAAAAATCATACCATGACATTTTTATGTATTACGAGTACATTATAAGATCCAATAATATTATCGAACTTAATTCCATTGCAACGTTAAATGAAGTAAAAATAAATTGAAATGATCCCATAACTGCTAGAAATGATTTTGATTAAAATTAATCCCATTCCGTATGATTTCAATGTAATTTATGATATTTGCTTTTAAATTAATACCATTCCGAATAACTTTAATGTCATTTATGTAATAAAACATAATAAACTTCTAAGACATTACTTAACATCACTTCGAACTAAAGTTTAAGACACAAATGTTTATTCCAGAACAATTTTCATTCCAAAAAATTAATTTTATAGCCCGCAATAGACAGCTGGCCCAATTCTGAGTTTATGACTATTAATAACAAACTTAAATCCGTCCCGCCCCCGTAAGGGGCATCCGGGGACACTCCGAAAGTTCGAAGTTTTATGACTATTAATGTTCAACTCTGTGGTCTTGTAATTTTGAACCCAACCCAGGATACAAGGGAGCTCCTTGATCAAACATAGGGGCAAACTAGCCTTCGTGGCGGGCTTTTAGATGGAACTAACCGCTTTTAGATGGAACTAATTTATGTTACGTAGGGGGGGGGACATAGTTCACAGCAAGGGGATTCTAAGTCATGATCTGTCTATCACTAAGGATATTTTACGTCAGCACTGTAGTCGGTGCATGACGGAGCAGAATTCGTATCACCAGTAGCCGCAAGGATTCGAACCTATCTCCCCTAATTGGAAGGCAAACGCCCTCACCCACTGCTACTCTAAAAATCAAAAAAGTAATTGAAATTGCTCATATAACTATAGGGGCCTCACTATTGCTGGCTGGCCTCTCAAACTATTTTTGCAATTCCTGTTGGATCAAAGTTCACGTTTCTAAATCATTGTATACTGCAGTGTTTTAATCTAGATCTATACGAATAGTGACTAATATTTTTTAAATAAAGTTCTAAAAATAGGCAATATTTACAACCAAAGAAACCTCTCATTTATATATAAAAACATTCATTCATTTATACATAATTGATTCATTTATATGCATTCTGATTTGACTTACACACATCATTATAATGAACTCTAATATATCTATAACCAATCTTCTAACAGTATTTTAAATTTTGGTTAAATTTTTTCTGAAATCCGAAAATTTTGGTTATCAAAATTGTAGTTGTTTTTACCACACATTTAGTAAAAAATTCAAACCTGAGAAACAAATTTAACCGAATAAATGGTTTTAATGCCATATTGTAAAGTACAATATCGTATTAAATTACCAAATATACAATATCGCATTAAAATTACCGAACTGCATTTACCAAATTTGTCACACATTATAAAACCATATTTTACTATTAATTTTATCTAAATCATTAACAAAGAGCTTTGTAAAAATTATCAAATTACCATTGACCATTGATCAGACATTCTCAATTGCTGAGAGATCAAGAGAACGTGCTAGCCAAAGCGAACATGTTCTGTGTCATGGAAGGATAGAACAGTGCGGGCAACGTGCAGTCGTGCATTGTCCTGTTGAAACGTACCGTTATGGAGGCCACGAAGACTTGGTCATAACACTTGCATTGTAACGGCTGCTGTTCAAAGCACCAGCAAATGCGAACAAAAGGTGATCGAGACGTGCATCCAATGGCACCCCATACCATTACTCCAGGTTCTGGGCCAGTATGACGATATCGAATGCAAACTTCCAATGGGAGTTCTCCACGATGCCGCCAAACACGGATGCGGCCATCATGATGTCGCATACAGAACCTACATTCGTCTGAAAAGATGACGTAATACCATTCCTGGGTCCAGGTTCATCGTTGATCACACCATTAGAGGCTCTCCTACCTGTGAAGCAGCGTCAAGGGTAGCCAAAGCCATGGTCGCCGTGCTGACAGTCCATGCTACTGCGAACGTCGTCGAACTGTTCATGCAGACACTTGTCTTGCAAATGACCCGATTTGTTGGCTCAGGGTTCGTGACGTAGCTGTGCGATCCCTTAAGACCATGTGGATAACATGTCTGTCTTCTCGGCTGTTAGTGGTGGGAGGTCGCTGAGATCCTGCACGGCGTTCCATATGACTGCCATGAACCCATCGATTCCATATTCTGCTAACAGTCATAGAATCTCGACCAACGCGATCAGCAATCCTTCGGTATGATAAACCACAATCCGCGACGATTCGACCTTGATCAAACTCAGACACGTACTGGTAGGCATATCTCCTTCTAACACAAGGCATAACAAGAACTTTTTAACCCAAGAACAGCGCTCAAATTAAATTTCTGTATGAGAAACTTACTGTCAAATATTTTCCTTTATACACATTGTAGGTGTCGCTACCGCCGCCTGCTTGCATAAATGCGCTGAAAAGCTAATCATTAGCATACCACAACATGCTTTATCCGTCCTGCAAATTTCACGTTCATGGTGTGTCGCCTTCCTAGCGTAGCAATTTTAATGGCCGGTTGAGTATTTAGGAAATTTAAGAAATTAAGAAGACAATAGCAAATTTAATATATTTGGTTTATACATTTAATGTATAATACATTTGATTCCGTTTAATTAAAAATCTCTTATTCAAATTTGAATAGTCCTAATTTTGTCCCGGTCACAATGTCTGCACTGGAACCTAGACAAAATTATAATACTGAAATATAACTTAATTTATTTCTTACAAGGAATATAAAAGTATTCATTACTTGATCTGATGAAACCAGCTTGAAACAGAAAAAACAATTCCGAAATACATAATTTAAACCAAATTTTTCCGAGGGCTTTTGGACTAAGTCCAGAAAAAGATCAATGTAAACTACTAGACAGGACTCATAAGAGTCTTGTAAGCAACAGAAAACACAAGATTCGATTTCACATACAGTTATGGGTGATATTATTATTTCAAAATATAGAAATGAATTTAGTTCTTATATTTTTCCAAATTATTTTACTGATAAATAAAATAATTTATTTTTTTAAATATGATATAAAGTCAAGAAATACCAGAGCAGTTGAAATAATATAGTTAAATTATTTATTAACATACATTGAAAATTTTGTAAATTTAACAATAAAATATAGTTTCATAATATGCTATAAAGTTTGTTAAAATGTGATAATTTCACCATGATACCTTACACCATGACATAAAATCACTTATTTTGTTATATTTACTTCTCAGTTTTATATTTTTTACTAAATGTATAGTAATTTTTATTTACTTTTATTTTTTAACTATTTTTTTTAGCTTTATTATTTTTTACTATATTTAATTTTTATGTGTTTAAAAAACTATATAAAATTTTAAAAAGTCACTTGAGGTCTACATTTTTGACGATTCTTTGCTTGAGTCCGACAAACAGAAAAATGCTAACAGCAACAACAAAAAAATTTCTGACATGATGACGCATAATGCTTTGTTTACAAATGCTTCAGAGAGATTTCATTGCTTTTTTTAGTATTTTAACAGTTGTTGAACTTTACTAGTTTTTGGTTACTTTTAGCAGACCATTCAACACATATGTGTGTAATATCCTTTTTTGATGATGATTTTACAAAAGCACCATAAGTCCTCAGGCATTATTATTACAGTTTTTTTGGCAAAAATTAAATCTGTAGCATTTTTTGGTTTTCTTACTTTCTAAATTTTATCAATAGTAATGGCTAGTGTCCTCATTTTTTTTAATTTTCTAGTTCTTTCACAATAATAATTTTGAGAAAAACCTAGATAAAAAGTGTTGCATTGTTTTATTGTTTGTAACTGAATTATTTGCAATGACCAGATTTCAACAAAGTGGAGAAAAAGAAATGCATCTCTTCATCAGCCAAATCATACTCTTATGCTTATCCTAAAGAGCATTTATCATAGTATGCAACGCCTACTCTTTTAAAATAGTGGATCATACGGTAAAAAGTACCGACAGTCAGTGTGCCGATATTTTTTACTGTAAATTTTTTTTTTACCGGAACATATCACGAAATAAAATATCTGACGCGCCATAATTTTTACAATAATGATTACCAAGAAATCCCTATATCACTCTAATTAAACAAATGTAATGTAAAATTTACGGCACAATATTTTACTATAAAAATGGATTTTAAGGGGAAATTGATTTTACGGATGACACACCCAAAGTGCCTGACCATAATTCCT
This sequence comes from Parasteatoda tepidariorum, assembly GCF_043381705.1. NCBI lineage: Eukaryota > Metazoa > Arthropoda > Arachnida > Araneae > Theridiidae > Parasteatoda > Parasteatoda tepidariorum. Next base: position 37,507,913 of record NC_092211.1, read on the forward strand.
ATCAATCAAACCATAATTTGATCCGGAATTTCTCACATTGGACATGCAGTAAGTACAAAAATAAGTATTTCTTATTCTTACTTTGCCTAAAAATGCTGGGTAATGTCTCCAAATTCAGCATTTTCTACATAGTCGATAAAATATACGTTTGTAAGAATATATTTCCTTCGTCATGGAGTCAAATACAAACTTTGATTTTTATAGTTTTTAACCAAATAAGCGGTATTTATGAATCTATTTCATTCAGGGACGTGGTGGCTCATGGGATTGAGCATTCGCCTTCCAATGAGATGAACCGGGTTCGAGACCCAGTGATGACTGGTCGATACGAATTTCACACCCGGATTGCACCTACCACAGTGCTGACGTAGAATATCCTCAGTGGTAGACAAATCATGGACTAGAGTCCCCTTACCGTCAGGTTAACCATAGGAGGTCTACAAGGTCTTCCTCTCCATGCAACACAAGTGCGGGTTAGTGCCATCAAAAAGTCCTCTACAAGAATAAAATTTTGATACTTGATCCAGGAGTTCCCTTATCTTCTGAATTAGGTTCAAAATTGCATGGCAACTCAGTTGAACACTGGTAGTTGTAAACCCGAAATTGGGTCTGTTGTTCAACGACGGTTATAAAATAAAATAAAAATATATCTCATTTGTGTCTCGAAACTGAGTTTCAACTGAAATGAATATTTGAAAGTAGGATTATTTCTTACCCACTCTATGTAACGATTGATAAATAAAAATTGCGCCAAATATTTTAAAGTTTTAACTACAAGGTGTCTAAATATTATTGAGACAAACTTTAAGAGTTTGTAGTGGTCATCACAAGGATTCAAAATTACATAGCAATCCATGGTCGGAAACGCTATTGGAAAGTAGTATGACTGGTACAAGAAACAAAGCGACACAAAACTCAGATCATCTGAAATATTTATAGGTCAAAAATATTACATTGGCTATGGTAGATGATATGTGAAAATTTCACAAAAGTTTTTCAGAGTTTCCACCATTGCTAGAGATGCCTGCTTTATACTCTTGGGCCATGGATTGGCGGACTCGCTCAATCACACCTGGATTTTGTTAGTTATCCCGCAGCCACACAGAAGAGTTTTGTAACCAGATCCATTTCGGAATCCACAGGTGTTGAGCACACAGCACTTTTTAGCAACCCACCCCACCCCCAAAAAAAAGAAATTCATGCTGCTTAAATCGGGAGAGTAAGGTGGCCAGGTAACCAGTCCCTCACACCCAATCCATCTTCTCAACAACACCTAGTGGTGAACGAAAACGTTTCCTAGCATGGGCTACTATTCAAACTTGAACCCTTGTGATGTCCCCTACCTTCCCTTAAATTTTGTCCCCGTAATCGTGGAACACCCTGGTGATACCACGATTACGATCCCTATAAGTTTATTAACTCACGGAAAAAAAATGTTAGCAAAATTACAGTACTGTATGGTAATGATAATTCTGGTGGGAAAAAACCATAATTTTGTTAATAAAACCAAAATATACGTAATATAAACCATTCAATTGAAAAATTTTCCGTTTATATTGTAACGATTTTCCCAATTTTTGTTTTTCAACATTATAGTTCTTTTTACCATATATTCAGCAAAGAGTACAAAACTAAAAGTTAAAATTAACGAATAAATAGTTTTTCTGACATGCTAAATTACCACATTCACCAAATTTTATCACATATTCTAAACCAATATTTTATTGTTAATTTTACCGAAATCATTACCAAATCGCTTCGGTAAAAATCACCGAGACTTATGATTCTTCCATAGTACCGGAAGTACGGTAAATTTTACTATATTCTGGTAGTTTTGACAGTCCCCACTTTTTTACTTTGTAATCGAAATATTATTTTTATTTCTTACGTTTATTAACTCATATAGACTTTTTACGTAGATTACGTAGACTCATATTTCATTCATCAGTTTCTCACATTACATAATCCAGCTAAAACAACGCCTCTGTGTTCTAAATTGATAAACTGATTGAGTTTATTCCACCTAACACATTTAATTAAATTTACGTTTACTTGCATTCAGACATTAAATCAGCTTGTTTGTATTCAGGTTGCAGCATGTTTAAATGTTAGTTGCTATAAATAATTCTCTTTTAATTTATTACTGTAATTCATACTCATTTAACATCATTCTATATACTACGATTATAATTATTGCTCATTCAAAAACTATTTTCATTTTCTAATTTCATATTTTTATTCATATACAAAATATCAAATTTTCATATTTTTCTTGATATCGTTTTTGTCAACTAAATTTTTAATTTATTTCTCACAACATATTTTCCTAGCAGATAATAACTGTGTTCCTCCATTTTACTTCTTGAATGGCCATAAAAAAACAAGATCATACACATCCATTTCTTTAATAAATCTTGCAACTTAATACATTATTAGGGTAAGTAAGAGCAAGCAGAATAAATTGGCATTTGGCTGCTAATCTCTATTATTTCATATCAATATGTGGTGCTAGACAAAGAAACATACTCTTGACATCTATAACTCCATTATCATCATCATTAGCAATACAGCCCAGGATGGGTTTTTTTTCCTCTAAAACATTTCTCCACGTCTAATTCCTAACTGTTTGATCTTGTCAGTTCAATGCCCTGATTTTTACAAAAGTTTGAACTGGAAACTAGAAAAACTAGCAAACTTTAAACTAGAAAAATATTTAAACTAAATTTTCATTTCTTAAAGATGTCCAAGGAATGAAGGATGGCTTAGTTCATCATTTAAATAATTATAAAAAGAAATCGTATAGTCGATTTGTACGATTTATTGCAGTGTGCTTAAGAAACCACATTTTCGTCCCACCCAGTTTCAAAATTAGTAATAAAATTCGTCAATAGATGGCAACGCTATCAGAGTAAATTTATTTGAAAAAACATTTTAAAACATTAACCGTATTCACCAGAAACTTTGTGCTATCTGGTGGCAAACTTACAGGTTATTGTTAACAGTAAACGATGTTATTCACTATAGGAACAATAAATATCTTATCTCCTATATATAACTCAATAAACAATACATGTCTGTGTCCTAAATTTAATTGATTTTTAAAATCTTCGATAAATGACACTGCACAAATCCTATAGAAACTAATTCTCTGCTAAACTGGCTGAATTTGTAGTTCAAAACATTCTGATAAAATGTTCGCATTGACGCAAAGTCTGAAAGCGGATAATGTTCGAGATACCAAACCTCAAATACAAATAGTAATACTCAATTCTCTAATATCGTCACGCCATTAGCATTGACCAATGTGCGCCTGATGTCGGATCGGAATTTGCTCATGAAAGCATTGAAAGTTAGATTAAGTTAGGAACATCAGAACGTCCAACGCTAAATGTGTAGCCAGCATTACTTCTTCGTATTCATAATGTCAATGTTGTACGCTCCAAGCACCGTTCACCACAATAGCTGTTTACTATATCTCTTAGTTTGAAGCTCTGTATCTTGGAAACTATCCATTTTCGGACTTTTTATCAATGAAAACTTTTGATCAGAATGTTTTCCACCAATTTGACAGATAGTTAATTTCCATCAGATTTGTACATCATTCTTTCCCGAAAAACCAGTGACTTTTTTTTAAAAAAATATATATCTTTAGCAGGGCTCGAAGAATCACCCGTCCGCCCACCCTCGGCGGTCAAAAATTCCCTACGGACAACAAATATCTCGAATCCGACGTCCGCGCGGACGGCCATTTTCCCATTAATATTCGTGANTTGTGTCAATGAAAACTTTTGATCAGAATGTTTTCCACCAATTTGACAGATAGTTAATTTCCATACGTCATTCTTTCCTGAAAAACCGATGTCTTTTTTTTAAAAAAAATGTCTTTAGTCTTAAATGGTGTTCTCAAAATAACACCAGAAAAAAATTTCCTTTCTATATTTCAGCTTCATAGAAAGCATTTCATTCAAGGTTGATGAAGCCTTTGAGATATTTAAATTTGCCAATAATTTCTTAGCAATATTCTCTAATGTTAAAATAATGTTCATCAGAATAGACACATTCAGATTTTGATTATGAAATTATGCATCTTTTTTTTCATGCGTCAAACACAGTTATAATTTTTTCACATAAAATATTGTTCTGATAACATCACAAAATAATCTTAGAGTCTTCTTAAGGGAGAAAGGATTATTTATTTAGGAACTTAATAGGCTTGCTTCTATCCATGATTCTAAGAATTAAAAAATGTATACCTTAACGAAAGAAAATAAATAGTAATAAAAGAATGTAACATTTGTTGTAAATTTATTTTGTAAGCGTTTTCTTTTATGTGGATTATTAAATCTTCCTTGAGAGCCAAATATTTGCTCATTAAAAATTCATAAGAGGTGATTAATCACCCGTAAGTATATTGGAGACGGAAATAATGGCTCTCGTTTTCTTTTATTTTTTAATGGATAATATGTAATCTTTATTTTGTGAAGTTACATAGCGAATAATATTATAGTGTAATATAATTTGAAAACTTTTAAATATTGTTCGTATACAAATTCAATGAATGTTTTATAAAGTAAATTTATTTAAATATAAATATTTAAGTGAACATAAACAAAGTGAACAATCACTTTAAAGCATGAAACCTATTTAACTCATAACTGGACAAAGTCAACGTCATTTTTCATTCGTAAAATAATAGCTTTTTCGTATTCTTAACTGAACCCATATAAAGTCCCATCTATTTTTTCCCCTTTTAAAACATTTAAAACTAAAAATATAAAAAATATTATAAGCATCATATATCTGCTAAACGTTCTCAAATGGGACAATATGGTATAAGTGAAAAGTACATAGCATATACATAATGCGTGTTATGTACTTTCACACGTACATATTATACACACCGCAAAGAAACCTTACCACTCTGAATAACTTTTGATCTAATCAAGGCTTAACCCCGTCCCGCACCCGTCAGGGGGCATCCGGGCAATACTGTAAACTCAAAGTGCGCGCGCGTGACTACTCAACAAGAAAAAATAGGATTTACAAAGGTAGGCTTGGTGACGATCCATGGCAGCACGTCCAAATAATGAGCAAGAGAGGCAAAAGCAACTCCAGGCAAAATCCTGGTGGATGTAGGCTGGGCAACGCGCGCGCAGAGCAGCAACCTCACCAAGATCTAAAGATACCCTCCCCCAACCAGAAGGCCGCAAAGAATTTAGTGATTCCTGAATATTAACAAGAGTAGTTACAAAATAAACAAAATTTAAGTGTTATGGAGTTTGAATGTTCAGACATAGCAGGAGAGCAGATACAATCTCAAATAGAAGAGTTACAGAGACGCAACCGTTAAGAAACATCTAAGAACAAGGAGAAATTCAAAACATGGACAGTTAGAAAATTTGACAAAATATTTTAACAATAAGTTTTTCGAAAATCATTCCTAAAAAAACACAAATATAGTGTTTGCAAAAGGTTACAAGATGGGAAAAAAACACTTAAAATAAAATAAAAATACTAAGACCACATAGATAATTGTTAACAGTGAGATACAATTAATACACCTCATTAAATGTAGATCTCGTTAATTAAAAAAGTTCACTGATTTATATCCATTGGAAGGTTAGAACGAAATTTAGTGCAATGAGTTAGAGTTATTCGCAGGAGCTCCAAAGACTAGCCATGGAACCCAGTTAACGCTGTCTAGTCAAGTTCTCTTGTGAGGAAAAGGCGTTCCAATATTTTAATGATTCCCTGTTTGATTTTCTTCTGGTTCCAAAATCGGTTATAATTTAAATGTCCAGAAAAAAAAATTGTAGAAGGTCTTGAAATTTGCTGCAGTTTATTAAAATATTTTCAAAAGTATTGCAGGAGTCACAGAGTGCTCTCTTGCCAAAAAATCTAGCCTGGTGCTCTTCAAAAGCCCCGTGGTTTGTGAGGAACTGATTTAGGAAAAAATTTGCTATTAATTAGCTAGTGTTAACCTTTGAAATTAATTGATAGGTTTGTCTACCCTTTTCCTCGATGTCCCATATTCGTTGCCATTCGTTGATAAATAGTTTTGTTATTTCCCTTCTAGTAGTCCTTTTTGTTTGAATTTCATGAATGCTGATAGATAGTTTTTCACATGCAGATTTGGCGAGTTGGTCAGCCGCCTCGTTACCCTCATTTCCCACTTGCGCTTTTGTCCAGTTAAAATGAATGTTTGGTCTGTATATCCTTTTAATGGCATGAGTTATGTAGTTAGAATTGTCGGTGTTCTCAAGGGCCTGTAGACCTGATAGTGAATCTGAAAAGAGTGTTACTGCTTCTGTTAGGTTTTGATTTAAAATCCAAGTTATTGACTGGTAGATAGCCCATAACTCAGCTTGGAACACTGTCGCAGAATCAGAGAGTCTAAAGGTTCGATTTTCCACTACATGTCTGTCGGAATAGACGATAAAAGCGCGTCCTGTTCTAAATTTTTTTTGAACCCTAAGTTTGGATCCGTCCGTATATATCTCGATTCCCTTTCCTGTTGGTTTGTTGTATTCGAAATTAAATATTATAATCTCCGCTGGATATCTTAAGTTTTGGAATAGTTTGATACTCGTAATCTTCCTCTTCATGAAAGTAAATATTGGAAATTCTTGTTTCAAGTTTTATGGTTAAATCAAGTGGCAAAGTTCCAGCAAGGATTGCAGTGCTGCAGTTGAGGTAGTTCTGTAGCATCTTGTGACTGAGATTAGGGGAATTCTTTCTATTTTTCTTAATTTATTGTTAATTCTTATTTGATCTTTATACCATATTTCGCATCCATATAGGGGGAGGCGTAATACACTGATCAAATAAATAAATTTTCTGATGCTTGGCGTGATTCCCCAGTCGATTCCAATGACTCTATTTAATTTGGCGTAAAACTTGGGAGTTTTTGTATGTTGTGCCTCTAAATGGGGCAACCAGGACAATTGACCATTAATCATGAAACCAAGGTAGTCTATTGTAGTTTGAACAGAAATTATCTCTCCATTTACTGTGGGTTTATGTGAGAGTTGCTTCTTCTTGGGAAAAACGATAGCTACTGTTTTTGTAGAGCTGAATTTCAGATTATGTTCCACAGCCCATTGTTCGAACCATTCCAACTGGGCTGTTGCGAGAGGTTCCAAGTGGTCGAGAATCGTTCCAGTGAAAAGAAACATAAAGTCATCCCCATAAGAAATTATTGTGTCGCAGTCTCATCTCTGCATATTCAGTCTTGTGTTTGCAATAAGGAGCCACAGGATTGGGCCGAGACACGAACCCTGTGGCATACCCAAGCATAGTTTCTGTGACAAGCTATCCTGTGCTAGATTGTAGGTTACATATAGATCAGAGAGAAAGCGTTTAATGAAATTTGTTAACGTGTTTGAAATTGCAAGGTGATTAAGTTCCATAATGATGTAAACCAAAAGAACGCTGTCGAATACTCCCTTGATGTTCAATGAGATCCCCAGAGAGTGTCTTCCATCTCGTCTTGCCCTTTCTATTCGTTTGATTAAAGCCGTCATGGCTGTAGTTAATTTCCCGACTCTGAAACCATGTTGATCATCATGAAGTAAGTTGTTATCTTCGAGGAAAAAAAGTGAGTCTACTAGTTAATAGTTTATCCAGTACCTTCCCCCTAACTGGAAACAAAGAAAATGGTCTTATGCTTCCGGTTTGTTTGGATTTTTACCAGCTTTTGGAATCAGTACGAATCTTGCAATTTTCCATGGTTTAGGAAAATAATTTAAATAATAACACATATTAAGAAGGGCTAAAAACCATAATGGCTCCTGTTTAAACATAACTTTTATAAGTTTTGGAGGAAGATTATCTGGATATGAGGCTTTGTTATTCGCAATTTTGTTAATAGCATGTCGGACTTCGTTGATATTAAATGGCTGGTCGATAACTTTTGATCTAACCATCGTTTCTTTATGCTCTTCACTGAATGAAAAAAAACGCGGATCAAATTACTATATAAAGTACTGACACTTTGAATGCATCTTCCATAAAATCCTTTTTTACTGTAAAATCCATTTTTTGCTCCGTAACATGTTCCGATAGAATGGATTTTACAGTAAAAAACACCGGAATCTTCAGTACTTTTTTCCGCAATTGACCTATAATCTTTAACTATCTAGGACTCAATATGAATGTTTCCAGGGAATGACCTCAAATATTATCATTAATCAGTGCAGATTATATTTTAAGTTACGATCAGGCACAAAAATGTACTTTTTCTGAATAAACATACATTTTTTCTACGGATTTAGGTTTCTGATTCACAAAATATACGGGGGTTCGCAATTTAAAAAATATGATCCCAAAACTTTGGTCGTAAGAGCAGTCTAAAATAATAACCCCTTAGTGCTAATTTTACTTTTTGCACTACTATATATCGAAAACTTTTTAAGCGAATTGAAAAACTTTTATACGCAACAATGAAATTATTTATCCAAAGATAATTCCATGCAAAAAATAACTTTTAGTAAACAATTATTATTTTTTATAACTATATTTAATAAGAGTAAAAAAAAATTGAATTTTAAGGTATACAATTCTTTAATATCATCTTAAAAAATGAAATTATATAATTTTACATAGCCAAATACAAAATTTGAGTGAATACGGCCACTTTATTTATATTTTTTCGTACTGTGCATAAATAAGATAGGGTAAATAAATAACGTGAGAAAAGCACAAATAATGTCGCATAAATATTGAAGCAATAGTTTAGGTCCCATAGTCAATTTTTTCTGCATCAAAACCCAGAATTAAAGAGATTAGAAGCATAAAGAAATGGAAGAAAATACAAAAAAGCTAAACAAGTAAAGTATTCTAGCATCAAATCTTTGTAAACCACAGGGTTATAAAGGTCAAGACTCCAGAATTTTGTGAAAAGCGGTGGGTTGGTTTCAACATTGCGCACTTACCACTTTTATGCCTCAGAAAAGCTAGTGCCTGAGGTTGGGTGTGCTTCAAGATGGCAAAAGGGATCAAGCCCCAGGTCTTTACAACTAAGTGCTTTACGAGAGTTAATTAAAATTTCCCTTAAATTTTGTAAAATAAAATGATCCATAACATTTTTAACATCAGGGTCCAATGCACTTACGAAGAACATAAAATATTCTAGACAAAAATTTCCTTTAACATCCACTTCTAAAGTTCTAAAATCGTATTTCAAATTCCATTCATTTGTTGAATGGAGCAAAATAATGCGACTGCTTTGAAAGCAAAATCTTCTTTAATTATTTTAAATCAAAAGTAAAGTAATGCTTCCCAAAAGAAGGAATTCGAAATTAATTTGGGGATCAAGAAACACTGATTAAAAGTTAGAGAAATTTGATTTTAATTGATATTTCAATCAATTAAAACTCAGTGTATTCGAAGAATACTTCTCTCGCTTTCCTTAATTTTCTTTTCTTATTGAAATTTATTTTGTGGGCGAAATATTTAATTTGTAAATTATTTTGATATTAAATTATTAAAACAATCAAAAAATTACTGCAGAACAAAGTATTGAAATCAAGATAATAAAAAAAATTTAATGCTCAGTATACATTACTCCGGGTGCTTTATGTCCCAAAGCAAAATAACTAAATAAACATAAATATTTATTGTAAGCTAAAAGGAGATCATAGGCTACTGCAAATAATGTCAAATTTGACTACTTGTTTTTAAATTTTAAATATCCTGTAAATGAAATATTATATCATTTTATTTTATAGTCTTGTGCTTTTGAACTCAATTTAGAAGATGAAGGAACTCTGGAATTTGGCACTCCGACAACGGCCTTAGTGAAGGATTTTTTTAATGAAATGATTCCACAATTGCGTAACAAGGTCAGAAAACCATGAAAATATTTCACAGTTAACCAGACGACAAGGAGAAAATAGCAGATTAGTGATCGACTACTGGAAATATTATTAGTCAGCCATGGCTAATGTGAGCCGAGAGCATTATACAAATTAAACACCACAGGTTCAATCCGACATTGGGCACTGGGAATCGAGCACTTTACCTTCACATGAATTACAACAGTGTACTTACCTTTCTGTTTAAAGCTTGAGTAATGTAAAAAGTAATTTGTTCTGATAATAAATTGTATGTTCTCGTAACACCTCTAGCGGAAACGTTTTTTAAAATCTGAGAATAATGTAATAAATGCCATCAAATCGATTTTTCCTCTCCAAAAAATATTTTTCTACAAAAAAGCATTGAAACAATTTCTACAAAAAAAAGGATTGTTGACGTCATCTGTAATGCAATCCTTAATTCAAAGAAATAAGTAACTAAATACAGTTCAATAAGCTATCTTGATTTCAGCTTTGTTACAATAAGATAAAAATATTAATTTATTTTAGGTGGATCTTCAAGACTAATTTTACCATTACTTTAATCTAGCAAAAAAAAATAAACAGTGGTTTCAAAATTTAGGTAGCTTTTAAATAGTAATTATTTTACTTTAAAATTGTATCCTTTAATCCTATGAAATTTTTTTAAAGATACTCATACCTCTGTATATCTTCATAATTTATGATTTTTATCTCTTCTTGAATTGGTCTCAAATTTTATTTTTGCATTTTTGTAAGATCACATTACTACTTTTGTTGTGAGTTTCGAAAACAAAACTGGCATTTCTAATTAAAGATAATCGTATATACATAAAAATTCTAAATTTAACTTTATGTATATATATATATATATATATATATATACAGCTA
>NC_092211.1:37519024-37533222 GCF_043381705.1 Parasteatoda tepidariorum
GCTCGTATATATATATATATATATATAATTTTCTAATATAATGTAATTTCTTCATACCTTGATGACTTATGATTTTTAACGATTCTCAGTAAATTGAGCATTGACCGAAAAATCTCTTTCTTTTGAAAGAATTTTCCCCAAACAAAATCTGCTTACATGACAAAGGATGGGTACCACTCAACTCAGCTCTAAATGAGCTTCAGTGCGTGTGACACTTATTACAGCTCGTTCAGAATCGAAGAAAAGGGAAAATTTCTATTTTTCCCGGATTCCGATTTCGAGCAATTGCGAAGACTCATTTTATTTTCCTTATTGATCACTTCTTAGAACGAAAAGAGGTAAAATCGGACAGAATATTTTATCCTGACTGAGCCGAATGAGGGGCGTAACGATTTACCGGAAAAGGAACGTTTTCCCGCTTCTACTCTCTTGCAGGTGAATTTATGATTCGGGTATTATACGAAATGAGATTCCCGTACTTTTCGAATTCTTTCCTTTATGTTATTAAAGTTTTTGAAAAAGTAGAGAGAACAAAGCTCCTTTAATTTAAAGCATAATCGCCCCACTTTGCGAATGACACTTTTCTAATGTTTTATACGCTTTGAACGTAAATTAGCATCGCAACTGAAAGGTTAGGTTTATTAAGGTTCGTATTTCAGTATTAAGTTTATTAAGAGTTTATATTGGTTCGTATTTCAGCAATTGATAGATATTCAATGAAGTATTGTTGAATATAAACTTTATCTGCATTTTGATAAATACATTGAAAATTGGCATTTTTAAAAGACAAGGTTTTCTTAATACCGAAACTCCTAAAAAGTATTATAATCACGTTGATTCATAATACATTTCAATTTTGCTACTACCATACGGAAATAAATCTGGAATAAAACTTAATGAATACGAAACGAAACATAATCAAATTAATATTTTTTAAACTGCGAGTAGATTACACTATAATATGCTTTAATTTTTACAGAATGCTGTTTACTTTAAAGGCGTTTAATTATGTTGATTCATAAAATATTTAAAATTTGCAACCACCTTACGAAAGAAAATATGGAATAAAACATATTCAAGTTTATTTTTAAACTAGATTGCACCAGGATATGTTTTGACTTAAACAAAATACGATTAATTTAGATTCTTATTCAAGTTGAAAGTCTTAAAAAGTATTATAATCATATTGATCCATAATGTATTTCAAATTCGCTACAATGAAACCGATTGAATACAGAATGAAACATAATCAAGTTAACTATTTTTTAAACTCTATTGCACTGTACTGTGTTTTAACTTTAAAAGAATCTGATTTAATACAGATACTCATTCCAGTTGAAGCGACCTTTCATAATGTTACATACGCCATGGAATTGATTAGATAAGACACGAATGGAGAATAGAAGAAGGCAAAATAAAATCTTAAATATAATAACCCTTTGTAAGACTAAATTCTTTTTTCAAAAATAAAAAACTCTCAAAGTTTTACCTTATTGAAATAAGTACGATTCCTAGATCTCGAAAATAAGATTCCGGATTTCTACTTATTTTAGTTCATTCTTTTCCATTGCATTTCAACAATTGACGTAAAGTACCTCAATGTTACATGATTTTGGAGAAAGAGTTCTTTGACGAGATAGGTTGCGTGTATTAAATATTGCATTTTAAATAGATCAATCATCAAGGATAATAAATGAGAAATGCGAAATTTAACCCTCAACTTTAATAATATTTTAACAACTAAATTAAAAGCATCCAAGATTATGATTAAAGATGTAGAACATCTAAAGTGGAAAGCAAAGCAAAAAAAATCGAAAGAACAAAATTTTACAATGGTATTTTACATTTCGTCCAATTATAGTAACTGCATTCAATCGGAAGTAATCTCCACATGGTCGACAGTCACCATTTGATTTTCGAACCATATGCAAAGGACTAGAAAGTCGACCCAATTTTCGGGTTTACTACTACTAATGTTCAACTCCGTATCCTTGTAATTTTAAACTCAATCCAGATGACCAGAGAACTCCAGGTTCAAGTATTGGGAGAAATTTGTCATCGTGGAGGAAATTTGATGGAAGTAACCAGTATTTGCGTAATAAACCATGCTAACCTCCCACGGTTAGCCTGACGGCAAGAGGACTCTAACCCATGATCCGTTTACGGATATGATCTAAACACGCCTGCCTGGACCAACACGCCTATCTTGACAAAAGACCACACTTTCAATTTAAAAACACCTAGTTCGATGGATTGTTCACAGGGAGCAGTTGACTTGCTATTTGTAACTGCTACATTGTCGTCATCACGCTGCTGCATCTCAGTCTCGATCACACGCAACGGGGTCCTGTACACAATCGACTGCTAATTGCAACACTGCAGCGACCATGCCCAAAACCATGAGCCTAATACAGCTCTGACGATCAGCACTCAAAGCTAAGGTATCTTAATAAAGATCTATAATAATACGTGATCTTAATACCAGAAGAAATATTATAAAAAAATTAATATCTCTTCAGGCCTCTCTCAAAACAGCAATGAATCTACTTGTGGTATCCATTCATTGAGCTCTATAACAGGTGAAATTCTGGTGGGGGAGTAATGTAGCGTAGCTGCCACTAAAACTATTAACTTTCAATTCACTAATATATAAGACATGTTGACTCAATTCTATCTTCCGATACATTTTGAAAGATGACGGTTGACTTTGCTGGTAGCCTAGCTCCACAAGGGGTTTCCGAAATATTAAGAAACAGTTTTGAAACTTGCATGCACGGCAACTGCCCCATTTATTCAGAAACGTTTCAGGATTTTTTTTAAACGTTTTTAAACTTGAGACAAAAATTAAGCTAAAATTGTCATTTTAAAAACCCTTGGAGAGAGGAACAGATCACAACTTTGAAATCAACAATACGAAAGTATATAAAATCAGTTAAGTATCATGCAACAGAAAACAATATATATATATATATTATTCCTGGGTGTAACTTATATTTAACTAATGAATTTCTTCGTAATCAGTTAAATATACACAATATGAACTATATAAGTGAAAATTACGGTTTCGAAAACAAAAATAAGTACACTGTTGCACATTTTAGAGCATTCCTAGCCATAATATCGTTTAAATTTGTTCCAACCTTAATATATATTATTACATAAGATTATAAGATAATATTACATAAAAGCATCCATCATATGCAACGAATTACAAGAAAAATGGTTTACATTTGTTTCAACCTTAATATTGTTCCGAGGTTGAAAATATTATTGCGTAAATTAATCCCTCCAAAACTTGATTATTGTTACTATAATTCAACAAAAACATGACTAATTTTCAATCCTTATTTAGATTGCAGGACATTTATGGCTACTTTTGGTTCAAGGAACAGATATTATGGTCCAATGTTGAACCAATTTTTCTTAAACTATTAATAAACAGAAGTTAGTTAAAATATAATGCGTTCGTAAAGTGCTCGGTTTCAAACTAATATTTCAATTTTAAAATTTAATGAGGTAAATTAATAAAACTTTATACAGATGAGTGTAATAAGTTTAACAAATCACGTTTATTCGTTGTGTGGAAATAAAAAATAATTATAAATGTTTACTTATTAATGATGTAGTGCAGTTTAATTAACATATTAAAAATTCATACAAGCTCCCTGTGTCTTGCTTTTCTAATTTCCAACTAAACCAACTATCCAAAGATTTTTATGAATCTTTTAATGAATTGCATGCATAAAAATAACTTAAGAAAGAAAAAAAATATAAATTCAATTAAGAGCAAAACATGAAGCAAACTTAATTATGTTTTTTCCCTTCGCCTTTTCTTCCCATAAGAATTGCGAAAAACAAAAACAAAAAAAAAATATATTGTTTACATTCTCCATTTTCATTTTGTTTTTATTTATTAATTTTTTGCACTTCTTTGGTAATTTATCATCTTCATAAAACCATTTAAATTGAGGTTAAATTTTTCTTTGTCTTTATAGAAGAATAACATTTTTTGTTTATCTTATCATCAAAAAAAGAATTTCAAAACATAATTAATCAATTTACAATATATTGAATGTTATCTAATCTAATGTTATCTATCTAATATTTTTAGAAGATGGAAAGTTAAATATTTATCTGAAAATTTTAAACCGCAAATGTATACAAACTCTAATTAGTGCCATATAAAACATAATACTAATTATTTTGGAAGTAAGAAAAAATAAATATAACATAACAGAAACTTGTGTATATATATACTGAACTAAATAATAAATATTAATCAATAAAAGTTAATAATTTCAATAAAAAGGAATTTAAAAATTATTAATTACGTAATCTAATTATTAATTACATAAATCTAATTATTAATTACATAAATCTAATTAATAAATCTATTAACTACAATTTTTGAATAATCTAGTATAATATAAACTTATCTTGGACAAGTTCAGTTTTTGGTTCAATACAGACAAATCTAAGCGCGTCTAAAAACACATTAGCCACTACCCTGTATAACGCTTTAATTTCATATTTTGTAATCTGGCAACTCAGACATGAAAAATTTTTCAATTATTTAAAATATTAAATAATTGAAATAGTAAGTTTTTGCATTCAGTTCGTGATAAATTATTACTCTTTCTCTCTTCTCTCTATATATTCTTTTTTGAATTTATTGTTTTGTATTTTTTCAATTTTCAGTAAATTTTTGTTATATTTTTACTTAATCAAATGACGTGAACAAATCAGTCTTATTTTTGAATGCTCCTCAGACTATTGTATTGATATAATTTGATTTGGTAATATTTATACAGTATTAGAAAGTATTTTTTGCGATTATAATAGTAGGAGTTGATGACATAATTATATCTTTACCTAATAAATTTTCTTATTTTTCTTTTTAATTTTTTAATTTTTTTAGATTTTAATAATTTTTTTTAGATTTTTTTTTAACTTTTAAAAATAATTTTTTACTTCTTTTTACTTAAAATTCTTTTATTTTATTTCATTTCTTTGTGTTCTCATTTTTTGCGACTTTTTTGGTTACAGTGATCGTCAAATTAACTTTTCGAGGCCATAATTTTAACTGAATCATTTTAAGTGAGAAAGACTAGGCTGTCATTAAATATAAACACTACAGAAGCTGTACGAAACATCCCTGCCATCAGTTCAATTAATACAACATCGGCAGCTTTCGTGCACTACAAAACATCTCACGTATGCATCGTGTGTGTATCGCTGTCTGTCTCTCAGTCAGCCGTTTTATTTTCTGAAAAAGAAATATTTTGCAAACAATTCATAAACAACTTAGACATTCATAAACACTTCAACTGTAAACGTAAAGACATTTAGCTGTTTCGGGGTTCTAGCTTCGCCTTCGAATGATAAATGCTGACATGTATAATTAATTTTACATACTTTTCATCGAAAGTGTTGGTTATATTTAAGAACTGATTTCTATTAATAACTTTCGCTATATTATGAAATAAAAAAACTCGATACTTTTTCTATGTAGAGATACCGAAATGATAGTTACTGCAACTAATATAGTTTTATTAAGACATTATTTACAGAATGTTTAAAATTGTTTTAAAACGTTTATAAAAGAAAAACAAATAAGGTTAAAAATTATTTTTTGCATCAAAACATATAAGAGATCACACTTTTTTTTTTCTCCGAATTCCTGTTCAAAAGTGTATTAATAGATTGCATTGCAGATTTGTAACGTCTAAATTAATGGAAAAAAAATTGAACAAATATTTTAATGAATGAAAACTATGAAGATTTGAAATATTTACCATCAACCTTACGCCACGCAAAATTTCCCAAAACAAGCAACCGAGTGTGAAAATAAGCAATCACAAATAATAGACTCAAATACCAATCAATACTCAAACTCACAATTATAAACACTATATATTATATAAAAATAGCCCATCATTGGCAGTGAATTACAAGAATATATATTACATCAAAGAAACCCATCATAGGCGGAGAATTACAGTAATATATATTACATAAAAACCACCCATAATGTACAGTGAATTACAGGAATATATATTACATAAAAAACAACCCATCATGTGAAACAAATTAAAAGAATATATATCACATGAAAACAACCCATCATATGCAGTGAATTACAAGAATATATACCACGTAAAAACAATCTATCATAGGCAGCGAAATGCAACGAAAAGAATAGCAGAAGAGATTTGTAGATCCAACTTATGGAAACTTTTGGAATTAAAACAAAGATGTCTGGGAGGAAAACCTTATGGCATGTCTGATGAATTTTCGACAGGAAATGTTTTTTTTTTAAATCTACACCTTAATCTTTTTAACGGTGACCAACAAACTCCCATACACTTTAAAATTTTTATTAAAATCATCTATATTATATAAAACGCTAATACGTATGTATGTATCAATAAAACCGATGATATTTCTTTTCTCGCGCTGGCAACAGTTTTCATTTTAAATTGATTGGATTCGGCGCGCAAGAGCACGTAGTGAGCAACCAGATAACGATAACCAGAGTGAGCATTATCAGGTTGTTCAATTCAGATTCATGCACTAAAAACATGACAATATTTAATTTAAACTCAATTAGGAATTAATTAATTAATTGAAGTGAGAATGCTTTAAAAGGCCGCTGTTGAATTGATATTTTTCTACTGGGAGCTACCTAAACGTCTAAAAAACGTTTAAGTGTTTGTATTGAATGCATTGAATTTTTTTATATTTCGCGTTTATTTATGCATTGAATTTTCACGCTTTAAAATGCAGAATATTAGTGAAGCAATATTTGATAATTTATTTTGTTAATATGTTTCTTATTTAGCTAATGTTTTGATTTTTTCATCATGTACAATCTAAATAGCTAATATACATTTTTTAAAAGCCAATAAGAACATTGGTAGAATTCTTCTACATAAGTACAATGCTACGTCTTTGATGATAAAATACTATGTCTTTGATAATATATTATGTCTTTGTGCTAGAACATTGTGTTCGTTGGCGAGCGAGCGCAGCGAGCCATGGTTCACGGTGTGAACCACATAGGATTGCGTAGCAATTCTCGGGGGTTGGCGAGCGTTAGCGAGCAGGGGGCGTAGCCTCCTAGTTCAAAATAAATCAAGCAAAAACTTTTTGCATTGAATTAAGGAAGCAATCATTACGTATCTTTACAATAAATATTTTGGAAGGTTTATGCTAATTAAAGCTAAGTGTATTCTAAAATCGTGACGGCTCAGCTGATTGGGAGTTCAAATTCTTACGCAGAGATCAAAATAGTTCACTCATTCGTTCATTGCAACACAAGCTACGTGTGTATATACTTATGACCCCCAATTTGAATTTTTTCTGATATACACTGTATGAAAAAATTCTGAGAAATATTAAAAGATGTCATCAACGCTAGTTTTTATCCTTATCTTTATTTGAGACTAAATGAACTGATTATTAATTAACATCAAAGAGACTGAACACTGTATACCTAGAAAATCTGAAGGGGCCAGTCAGGCCCTCACCAGATTATTTGAGTTTAGATTAATTAGGCATCCAAAATATATTCAGATATATAAAATAAAATAAAATATAATCATAATTAATTTAATAAGAAATATATTAGATTCTGTGATACGCAATACGATTTACAAATTTATTTGATTAAATAGGGCACTGACTTGTCATGTATTTGTTTTTTAGAAATTTCACTTTCCTTTTCCTTATAAATAATTAAAGATATGTTTAAATACTTTTTAATGAACTAATTTTCAAGTTTTTAATGAAAATGGGATACCTTATACCGATACCTACCTAGGGTAATGAAGTACCTACCAAAATATTCTTAAGGGCCCACTCTAACTCCTCCCATCATTTTAGATATGAGGTTCTGCATAAGCGTTGCTATTAGTCTTACACGTGAATGACTGAACAGGCACTTAAATTGGATCAAAATATGAAAATTTCAGAAATGCGTAATACTTTTAGTGAGGCCGGGATAGCCTGGCAGGTAGGGTGCTGGACCCATGTCCGAGAGTTCGTGGGTTCGAACCCTACCGGCCGAAGACTCCCCGTGTAGTAAAGTAACTGATTCACGTTAAATCTGTCGA
This sequence comes from Parasteatoda tepidariorum, assembly GCF_043381705.1. Classification (NCBI taxonomy): domain Eukaryota; kingdom Metazoa; phylum Arthropoda; class Arachnida; order Araneae; family Theridiidae; genus Parasteatoda; species Parasteatoda tepidariorum. The sequence continues at coordinate 37,527,139 of NC_092211.1, forward strand.
GTCGCAAAAGTCCTCCATGTTCCCATAACAAATCAATACCTCTGGGGGTATGGGATTAGAGATCGATCCTTCTTTGATTCAGGTCAAAATTACGATCTGTGGATGAATGAATGGAAGTACGAATGGGTCCGCCCTATAAACGGGTGCGACTTATGATGTGGCAGAAGTCCAAGTCTTGACCATAGATGGCGCCACTGAAAAACAAGAAACGCACACTCTGCCTTAAATTTGCTCGGTTTCACCAAGCAGTCTTGCCCGTGTGGCAAGTGGCACTGGAAACAACAACAACTTTTAGTGAGTTATTTTTTGAATTTAAGAGCAATAAAGAACAGGAGGAGGCTAAATGGCCCCTGCTGCCTTACTGGTGTTAAATAATAAATACATTTGACTATTATTATTGTTATTATTATTATTATTACATTTCCATTTTTAATTTGCAAAAGAACTTTAAAAAATACTTATTAGTAATAATATAAACGAAAGTAATGATGTATAAGAAATATAAGGAATTATTTTCGCTTCAAGTGTTTAAAACAAAGAAATATTGAAATATTTCTCTTATTTTGAAAGTTGAAAAATTATAGAATTTTTGTTCGCTTTCATTTTTAATCACTTAATACCCTTTTCTAATTCCAAGTTCTCGAAAAGGAAATGCAAAATGCCATAAATCAAATCGATACTTTTTCATTTCTTATGAAAGACAATTTTTCATTCTTACCAAAGTATTCTGAACTTAAGTGGCATGTAAAGATGTTGAAACAATTACATTGTCAAATTTCTTGCCAAAGGGGGCAAAAGATGGATACGTTACTTTTTTGAAACAATGTATACAGTTAATACAACACAAAATTCATCACTTTGTTCTGTAGCTCGGCATTTTTGACATTCCATTTGTCAGAATGATTAAAGTTGATATTTTTGAAACTAATAGTACTACTGCTTCTGAAATAGTTTTCAGAAAAATACAAAATGTAATTTTTTATCTTTTGAAATTTTTCTTTTTTTTTTCATCCTAAATGATAACTAACTTTGAAAATGGTAGTAGTGAAAGTGACAGATGCGTAAATTAGTTTTTTTCTCTAAAGTTTAAAAACAAATTACACCAAAATAATTTTAAAAGTTTTATCCTTAAACATTCATTATGAGTCAAAATTTCAAAATATGACCCCAAAAAATTAAAAACCAATAGAATAAAAACGGACGAAAATAGAAGTGTACGGTTTGGGCACTTCTGCCAAATGTTTCTCGCATCACGTTTAAAGTTAGTTAAAAAGATTAACAGCAGCTGGCACTGTGGTAAATGGTTGTTGTTGTAGTTCATTTATGTCGCACTAGAGCTACACAATGGGATATTGGGAAACATCCTTGAGGATGATCCGAAGACATGCCATCACAATTTTGATCCTCTGCAGAGGGAATGGCTTCGGTACCCCGACGACCTGCACGCAAAGTCGGGCACTTTACAGTAGAACAGTTTAACGAGGACCAATACCGCACACCCTCGATCCCTACGCAGACTGATCCAAGTGGTCACTTACCCGCACACTGACCGCAGCCAGTGATGCTTGACTTCGGTTATCTGCTCGAAACCGTGTCTTAATTATCATTCCACAGCGGGACGGCACTGTGCAAAAACATTTCTTTTTAAATAATCACAATTTTCAACAACAACGTAGAGCACTCTATTACTTTAAAATTTAGAATAAATTTTGATAACAGAAACAAGGTTACCTTTCAGAATATAGAAGTACAGATGTTTTTTTGCCAGCTTATTGATTAACCTAAATTTCATGTGGATCAATACTCCATCATTGACTTTGTATTCTTGAAGCTATCTGAAACCATGTGTTTATTTTATTTATAATCAGTTTTTAAAGCGTATTTTCATAGATCAAAATAATATAAAATCAACGGTAATTAAAATTATGCACTAAAAAGCATAGTCATTGGAGAAGGATACTGATTCATTAAAGGGACAACATACTATAACAACTCGCAATATGTTATTGACACCTATAAGACTTGATTAAATTTGAAAATTGCTACTGGTATTAGGGTATAGTGCGTTTTAACAGGTACGAAATTTACTAATATAGGTACTACTGTAGTAAGGTAATAGATTTTTCATAGTCTACGAATAAGGGTAAATACTGGAGAAAATTGCTTCAATGTGGAAAATTTTAAATATCATGAAGCACCCTTGAGCAATAGCATCATACCAATTGATACAGTTAATCTTTATTTTCATGAAATGAACTTCTGAGAAAATGATATGCTTAATCTAATAACGTAAAGTCATCGGCAAAGGGAATGAATAAACATTTTTAAATATTTTGGCTATATTAATTATGTCGATATGCGTCTTTAATTTCTGTGCCGGATTTTTTAGTGCTTATTAGAGCTGTGGAGTCGGTCTTTGGAATGTTTGAATCCAAATCCTAATTTTCCGAGAACTTGACTCTTCCTTTAATTGATTTACGAATTTATTCTTAAAAAGCACTATAAAACAGCAGTTTAAAAACGTATAAAATGAAAAATCCATTTTCTTAAGAAAATATATCTATTTCTATCTACTTGAGCTAACTCCAATTTTCAAACGTAACTTACAGTTTATGTCCAATATCCTCAACATGAACTTTGAGCTGCACTCTAAAGGAAAATCTGTTAAATTTACAAGAAAGTGAAAGTAAGAATTTAAGAAACCGAGAACCGGTGTTCCAGTATAAAACCATTTATTTCACAGAAAAGTACCGTTATTTAAAAACGAATGCCTGTTTTTTAAGGAGATATGTTTTGTTATTTTGGTAAAAATTTAACCAAAAAAAACTATATGAAATACCAATGTCAACATTGTGGTCGGTGCCGGTCAACGTTGGGATTCGGACCCGGGTCAACTTCTTGTTTGGCAAGTGCTCTGCCACTGAACCATGGCAGCTCTTGCGCTTGCTTATGAACAAGAATCTGAAATTGCCATTATCTTAAAAATCTTAATTGTTAAAATGACGTTTAAGTGCGAAAACGTTTAAAACTATTGTGGCCTACCCTTATAAAAATGCCTGACAATTAAACTTTTCAAATAAGTATATATGGGTCATTCTCACGAAAACTGTCATTTTTCAGTTCATAAAATCCCAAAAAAGTTAAGCGAATAAAAAGCTCTGAAACTTTTTATATTAATAGAAATATGTAATGACATTATAAAGAAAGTATATATCCTATAAATTATACTTAATATTTAAATTAATTATTTTTTTAAATAATTAATTTATAATTAATTAATTTATAATAATTAATAANTCGGGACCATCGCTATTCCGGATAACTGATTTTTCCGGTTTTCTGAATCGCTACAAAAAGCCGTTTTTTTATTGATAAACCCAACTAAAAAAAAATGTTTGGAAATAATCTTAAAAAGAAGAAAAAACGATGAAGTAACACACTAATGATTATTTCCAAAATGATGGTAAGGTAAACATCTTTCAAAAAAGAAAGAAAAATCCTAAAATCTTATGAGGAAAAAAACATTTTTTTAAAAAAACGGCCGGAAAATTTATCAAATTTCGTTCCGGTTTCTTGACTTTCCAGTTTTCTGATTTCCAGATAACGGGTTATGTACTGTATAACTAATACTTAATACTTATATGGTATAAAACTAATATTTAAAAATAGCAATCGAATTACTTTGATTAATAACTTGATTGCTATTCTAATACTAAAAAATATCGATCTTTGTTTCTGTATACTATATCTGTTTATTCTGATAATAATAAAGTAGATCAGCAGATTTATAAATGCTTTTTGCTTTAGCTATATGCAATACAAATGCATCTGACCTCATATTGAGTTTTACTGTAAGTAATAAATTTTCAAAGTGGAGAAAATATTGAGAAAAATGAAGAGCAATTTTTTAAAGACTTCACGAGTCCTGAGATGAAAAATTATGAAATGAAATAGCGAAAAAAGAAAGAAATAACTTTCCTTTGGTTTTATAGAAAAGTAATAAATAAAATCTTGAGTGTGACTTAGGATTGATTCTGATTAAATAAGGATCGATCTTATATAATCTCAGCTGATAGTATTCCTAATTTTACATAAATTTTATTTTAAAAAGTATCGCAAGAATTTCTTATATTTTTTAAAGAAAGTAGACAAAACGCCGGAGTTTTCGAATGTAGAAAATAACATTAACTTAACCAATAACTTTTCATCTATTTTCTTCAAAAAAAATTATGAGATATTCTTGCAACGCATTTTAAGATAAAATTGACATAAAAATGAGCACAATGTCAGGAAAATTGACTGTATATTTACTTTCTTTTTTTTTTATTTCTAGCAGCAGCACTTGATATACACCATTCGCTGGAGTGTAAAAACACACCGCACAGACCCACAAGGACTAACAACAAATTAAACAAAAATTTGAAAACATTAAAACATTCGAAATGCAAAATCAATTAGAACAGCGAAACATTAAATAGAATATCATAGACGGGGCATAGAAATATAAACGGAAAATCAGTCAGTTAGCAGTGCCTGCAACTGTTCCCTCGCATTCTAGCATCTGTCATAGATGTTGCCAGTAACTGCGGGGCAGACCCCTAGATGTTCACAATTCATTGGGGAGTCCTCCCCGCACAAGACACCGTTTAGATCGGGAAAGATATTAACCCCTTAACGATCGGTTAATTTTCAAGAAAACGGTCATAAGAGTGCCTATTTTTTGGCTTTTGTATTTGTATTACGTATTTTATTAGTGCTGATATCTAGTTTAAAATAAACTAACCATCTACATTTACCTCAAAAATATACTGGTACTGCCATCTGGTGTGCAAAATGAGAAACAAAATTTTTTCCGGCCAAAAGAAATGAATTAGTTTTATTCTTATTGACACGTTACTACTGAACACTCCAGCCCATCAATATCACGGGAGCGAGAAATAGAGGGCGAAACCTCATCCCGTCATTTTCACGGGAGCGAGAAGGTCTGTAAGATAAAATTGTCTGTAGAGGTTAAGTCTGTAGAGGTAAGCAGCAAGGCAGTTTCCAACCTAAAGGTAGCTACCGCATTGCGTCTCGGGAGATCAGGGATCTTATTCAGAGTCTCCCTCCAGACCTTGTCATCAATTTGTTCATTTAAATTATTTTCATGACTCTTAATTATCGTGTTTCGAATTATTCGATTTATGGAAGAGTGAGGAATTTCTTTCTGAGAGCTCTGTAAAATACCAGTTCCTTTTTTAGCAAGAAGATCTGCCATCTCGTTTCCATAGACATTACAGTGAGAAGGAAGCTACTGTTATACAATATTATTTTTTAAGGACGAAAGTAGCCTAAAATTCTCTTTACAACTTTTAATTTCAAGAGAGTCCGAAAAACAGATGTTACTGCTTGGATTGCCGAGATGGAGTCGACAAATGTAACTGCATTCTCTATGTTATCCATTCTTGATAATAGTTGTTGAAAAGTAGTTCTAAAAGCCTCAACTTCACCATCGAAAGGAGTTGTGTTTGGTCCAAAACTCAAATAAAAGGAAAAAAGTTCTGAAAAAATACCAGGACCTTCATTTCCATCTTGTTCCAACCGAGATTCATCAGTGTAGACATGAAGCCAATTAGATCGTGAGTATTTAGTATTTATAGTTTACTGAGAAATGGCATTTGAAACTGTCTTGGTGGCTTCTTTCTTCCGTACCACCTGTGCAAGATCAGTTCTACCCTTCGCCAATGGGGTTAAAGGATCCAATGAAGGAGCTATAATTTCCAGATTATCAGGGATGCTGAATTTTCCCCTAAGTTTTACCCCTTCATGAACAAAACTTTCTTGAGTTTTTAGTCTTCTGTTGTCGTTGATATATTTTCGCCAATAATTGTTTGAAGGCAGACGAATAAACTTATCTAGACTATATCAACTAGACTCTTATAAGTTACAATCAATGTTTTATTTTTTCACTTTTTAGTGCAAAATCATGAAAACCATTACCATTTAAACCATTATTAAAATAAACCATTTAAAGCATTAGCAGATTTAAAATAAAAATAATTTAAGAGCTTAAAATATCTTAATATTAATAAGATGAAAAATTAT
>NC_092211.1:37533320-37614141 GCF_043381705.1 Parasteatoda tepidariorum
AAAATTGTTATATATATATATATATATATATATATATATTGTTAAAAATGCACTTCTAAGAAAATCGACTTTGCTAGAAAGGGGCGTTTGAAGAATGAATATACTAGCCCATAATGGTGATTAAAAAACTTAACGAATATATGCACCTTTTTAATGGGACACGATAGTGGGCCTTTAAGGACTGTTAATTTATATAAAAAATTAGTACGGTGTAATTAAGTCTTTACCAATTCAATTCGATTTGCGATTTTCTTCTTAAAAAACACTATTAAACAGCAGGTTAAAAACGTATAAAATAAAAAATCCATTTTCTTAAGTAAATATATCTACTTCTATCTATTTGAGCTAACTCCATTTTTTAAACGTAACTTGCAATTTTTGTCCAATATCTGAAACACGAACTTTGAGCTGCACTCTGAAAGAAAATGTTTTAAATTTACAAGAAAGTGAAAGTGAGAATTTAAGAAACTGTGAACTGGTGCCCCAGTATAAAACCGTTTATTTCACAGAAAAATTACTGTTACTTAAAAACGAATGCCTGTTTCTTTAAGGAGATATGTTTCGTTATTTTGGTAAAATTTTAACAAAAAAAACTCTATGAAATGCCTATGCCAGCATTGTGGTCGGTGCCAGTCAAGGATTCGGACCCGGGTCAACTTCTTGCTAGGCAAGAGCTCTGCTACTGAACCACGGCAGCTCTAGTGTTTGCTTATGAACAAGAATCTGAAATTGCCATTATCTTAAAAATCTTAATTGTTAAAATAACGTTTAAGTGTGAAAACGTTTAAAACTATTGTGGCCTACCTTTATAAAATTGCCTGGTAATGGAACTTTCCGAATAATGATTTATAAAGCCAAATAATAATAAGTGCATATATAGTATAATTTATTTTTAAGTGTGTGTTTCGGGCAATGTTCATTTCCTTAAAATCGTTTTTTTTTTCTTTTTAAGATTTGTTAAAAACAATTAACTGACAATACAATTTTATAAAATGATTTTGTAATATTTTTCCGGGAAATATTTTAATTATAGAAATTCATTTAAGAATGGAACATTGTTTTTGGTTATTGTTATAAAAAAGTAAAATATTTGAATGAATAATTTGCTAGAAATTAAAAGAAGGCTTTATTCTTTGCATCTTAAGTAGTTAATCATCATGATAAACGAGTTGTCAAAATTGCCAACGCATTTTTAAAGGGTTTACTAAAAGAAGCATTTTTCTTAGCTATTGCCTGGCACTGGAAAAAATAGACAACAGTTCTTGGCTCCAAACATTTCTGTTCGAGTTTTTATTTTAAAACAAAAATAACTGGACTGAATCTGACGCAGAAACAGCTTGCAAAATGAAGATTGATGCTGCTGATTTTTTGTTAGAAAAAATATGTACAGATTTTATTGAATAAATTCTTAAAAACTATTCTAAATAATTCCGCATTGAGTTCAAAGTATGTTTGTAAGCTTTATTCATCAAAATGTAATTATTATTTCTTAATAGTGAACTGAATCAAAAATGATTATTTAATTATATTTATATATTTAATTATGAACATAGTTGTCCAAATAATAATTAAATATTGTAACATTAGTTATTATTTAATAATTATTCTTAAATTTTCAAAATTATTAATTATTATTTTATTACATAAATTTAAAAAATCTTGAAACAAAACTAAAAAACATTACTTATTACTGGCTAAATATTACTTGTAAATAAATTAAATGATAATTTTCAAATCAAGTTAGTATTTTCTGACCAAACAGAAATAATATGTATTATATGTATTAATTCTAAACAAGCTATAACAGTAAATTAAGACTATTATAGCTCGCTTATAAACAGGAAGTTCCAATTTTCTTAAATTGGAACTTCCAATTTTCTTTAATTTTCTTAACTTGTATTGTTATTGTTTACTATATGCAAGATGTTCCGTTGTAGAGCAAAGAAATACTATATGCTGAGTGTTCCGTTGTTACTATATGCATTCAATGACGTAATTCTTATCTCTGAGAGGAAGTAAGATACAGCATCAGAATTGAGAATTGAATCAGAATTGATATAGTAACTCATACTCGAAAATATCATTCACTGCTGGGAAAGTCTTCCGATTATGAACTGGCTATTCAAGCACTTTTGAAATGGTACTTTTATTTATCTAAGTTATCTTAACTTTTTGCTAACTTTACATTTTCTAGAAATTATTGTCAAGCATTCCATTCAAATATTCCTATTTAGCGTAGTCTTATAATTTGGCATCTGATTTATCAATCTCGCCAGGTTAGTCACTTAAAATCATTAAATTACAATAAAACAGCTATTTCTTGACAAATTTAAATGCAATTTTTGACAATAGTTACTAGGAAACATAAATGCCTATAATAACATAATAAACATAACAGCCCATTGTTAAACAGAATACTTTAAATTTGTATATTTGCAGCACGTTTTCATATCCGAAAGCTAAAACTGAGTATGGGAAATTTTTATTTTCAATAATTAAAGATTGTTCATTGTGTGTTTAAATGAATTGATAACAAAACTCGATACCAGATGTCTTGACCTATTATAAAAGTCGAGACGTTGGCTCTTTTCAAAGGAGATAGTTCCCAATCCAATAAAGGCTCTCCTCTTCAGAAATTCAACACTCATTTTGCCATAACAAAGACTCCTCTTAACCCAGTTCATAACTTATTTTGGAAATACTCGTATCGGAAAAGTAGTGCCAGATAAAAGTTCTTTCCTTTTCTGTATTAATGTTTTCCTCTGCGCCTCAATTGTGTGGTTCGACGTTTTCAATCTTCTGATAAATCCATAGTCCTACCCACACCCTGATTCTTCTTTCAATAACCGTCGCTGAAGAGTGTGAGGTCCGATAAATGGGAAATATCGAGATAGCCTTTAATAGACCGTTTGACCGGCTTCGAAAGTCAAATTCATCTGTCTCATCGATTTAGAAGCGGTCACCAGACACTTTCTGTGAATGGAAAAATTTAGTTTTGTTCTCTTTGCATTAAAAGAGTATTTAAGGCAAAGTGGTACAAGTTCATGAGGATTATAATGGAAGCGATGCACAGATAGTTTATATATTACTCCCTTAGAGCAGGATAATCTGACGATTCGAGAAATTACTATAATAATAACATGGGAATATAAAAATTATCCTGTTGCTGAATTTTGCTTAGGAGGTTAGATATTTATTCTAATCAAATTTCAAAACTTGTTACTAAGTTCATTAGCAGATGGCGCTTACATTTCTCTTTTCATTTATCTCCAATTGATTTTTCTCTTAATCCATTGTTTTTTGGGCTACGCAGCTAAAGCATACTAATCTGTAAATATGCCTGTTATTAAATAGTTTTAGCCAAAAATGTTGAGCATATCAATTCATATACAAATATTCTTCAATTGAAATTGTTGTGTTCCTGCAAAATTTATTATGCATAACAGAAGCAAATTTTAGTATTAATTAAAATCGTTTCAGGTATTAAATGCTTTGAGTAATGCACAAAGCGAAATTATAGTATTCTCCCAACACAGTTAGAACTCTTATTTTCCTGTGTTGTTACTGATTTTTCGTGTTGAGCCATAATATCATTTAATTTTGCTGCAACCTTAATAAGGAGTGAATTCAGATTTGCAAACTCGTGTATTTTACACTCTTTTAAATTAAACTACTCTATATTTTGATTCAACATGAATATAAATGTTTTTGAATTTAATGCAACAATAGGGTTTCAATTAATTTTTACAGTATTATTATTCTAGAGTACTAATGTCAAGGATCAACGATGAACGTATATTAGGAGACTTATAAGATTGGATTTTTCTTAAGAAATTTTGTCTCACAACAGTAAAGAATGCAATTTATTTTTTTGCATAAACTAAATTCAGTTTTCTATCAGAATTATTTACTCTATTCTATCATACGTCAGAAAGTATCAAACCAAAAAAAATGAATGCTGTTTTGAAAAATTGTTGAGCGTGAAGGGTTAAAATAAGTAGTTTTCTTTTCAAACAAATTATTAACAAATTGGTGCTAAGAGATATTATCAAAAAACTGGTACTACCAATCTAGCTAAAAGTATGAAAGTCCTCATTGTACTAAAAAAACCGTGGAAATCATGTTGCTATAAATATTCAGTGTGAAAGGGTTAATGGAAGTAATTCTTTTTAAACACCTCCACAAAAAGCACTCAAAATGAAGTCTCTGCACTCTTATAAAAATAGTTCAAGTTTGAATAGTAAAAAGGAACAATAAAATGAACCATATTACTGTTCAACTTGTACCATAATAACGTGTATTTGATTTTGAATATAAGATAATATGAAACAACTAAGATGATATTAAGATTGAATCAAATTTAATCGACATTTTAGTTCAGTGAAATCACAAGTTTTATCTGTATCAGTTTAGATAATTTGTATATTTCTCCTTCTTAAAACATGTTTGAACTTGAACTGAGCTGAGTTTTGATACTAAATGCCTTCGATATTTATTTCGGTAATTTTTTTAAACAGTAAGATGCTTTTATGTAGTAGTATTTAATTTTATGCAGTAGTATTGAGAAGAATAGAAACTTAAATGCAAGAAATAAAGCATTTTTGTTACTGTTTTATTTCAGACATAGAAAATTATTAATTAATTGTTAGAAATAGAAACTTTATTGCGAGCTATTAATATTATTCACTATTCTCTATGGTAAAAAACACTTTAATTAGTCGAAATTCAGATTTTCATTTTCAACTCATTTGTCGGCTTCATTGAAAGAAAAATTATAAAATAAAGAATAAAATTAAAAGTTGTTTATTTTGCTTTGACTTGAATATAGAAATGTCATTAAACAATTGACAGCAAAAAAATAAATTATCTAAAAAATAATTTATAAAAATAAATTGTCTTCATTATCTAATTTTTTGTATTAGACCTTTAATTTAAACATTACACGTAGTTTTCTTATGCGATATTTTTTATTACTTTACCCATTATTCTTTTTTATTTACAAATATTCTGTAGAAATTGAGTTTGTTTTTTATAACCATAAATCCCATTGTGACAGAATTTAATTAACAAAAAACATCCAAAAGGTAGCTCTAATTTCACTTTCAATTTCTAAGCTCTGAACTCATTATTAAAACAACAATATAAAAATAAACTTCAATTGCATTTTATGAAAAAAAAAGGCAAATGCAATTATCAGTTTCATAAAGGATGTCTTTTTTTAGAAAAAAAATTCTTATAGCAGTGTTTTTGTTATCTGCTTCCCATGTCCTTTCGCAACAATTATAAAACCACAACGCTATAACAACTTAATTGCTTCATTAAAAATTTCAATTCATTTCTAGAACGTTTCTCAAACAAATGAAGTCAGTATTTGAAGCGTTTTATACCACTATCGTTTGAAAAAGAAGTAAAAGTTCTTTTTTTTCCACACTTTGACAATGAGAGAGGCGCTGTCTAAGACAGCAGCTATTGTGCACCGTCAGGAACACTAGCGAGATAAAGTTCCCGCCGTTTCATTCTTTGTTCTTTTTTGATGCTTGATATCTCTTCTTCTGCTATTATAGTTTTTTTTTTCCTACAGGTCTGGTGCTCAATTGTCCGCTTTGCCAACATCCCCTCTGGAGGACTTCTTTTTTTCTTCCAGAATCATTATTTTATCTTGATGGAATCTGAAAAGTACTCCTGTTCATAGATCTTTTCTTCCTTCCATTCAATGAGTTCTGAAACACAAAAGATTCCAAATATATGAGAGATAAACTTGGCTTCTTACTATTACGTGATAAATTATCTACATAAATCAAATAATTGAAATTCTTAAACCCACTAATAATATTTGTTCAATGGTGTAAGAATCAACTGGGCAATTTTTTTCTCAGGGGAAAATTTATCGGAGGGCTGTAAATTTGATTAAAGTTAATTAAAGAGTCGCAAAATTTGCAGAAATTATTAAAATTGCCATTATTTTGTAATTCTAAAATCATATTTTTATCGCAACGGAATCTGAAAGGTACACTTGTTCATAAATCTTTTCCTCCTTTCATTCAATGAGTTCTGAAACACAAAAGATTCCAAATATATGAGAGATAAACTTGGCTTCTTACTATTACGTGATAAATTATCTACATAAATCAAATAATTGAAATTCTTAAACCCACTAATAATATTTGTTCAATGGTGTAAGAATCAACTGGGCAATTTTTGCCTCAGGGGAAAATTTATCGGAAGGCTGTAAATTTGATAGAAGTTAATTAAAGAGTCGCAAAATTTGCAGAAATTATTAAAATTATAATTATTTTGTAATTCTAAAATCATATTTTTGTCGTAACGGAATCTGAAAAGTACACTTGCTCATAAATCTTTTCCTCCTTTCATTCAATGAGTTCTGAAACACAAAAGATTCCAAATATATGAGAGATAAACTTGGCTTCTTACTATTACGTGATTAATTATCTATATAAATCAAATAATTTAAGTTTCTTAAACCCCTTAATAATATTTGTTCAGTGATAAGCACACAATCTGAACAATAATTGTGTCAGCAAAAATTTGTCCTAAGAAAGCAGAAGTTAAATAAGGAGCCAAAAAGTTAGAAGGAATTTATAAAATAATCATTATTTTCTAATAAAAGTAATGATAATTCTAAAATCAGGTTTTTATCTCAATTGAATTTGAAATGTAGATCTGAATGCTCATAGATTTTTTCTTCATTTCACTCAATGAGTCTGAAATCCAAAAAGTTTCAAATATACGAGAGATAAATTTGGCTTCTTACTATTCCGTGATAAATTATCTATATAAATCAAATAATTGAAATTTTTAAACCCATTAATAATATTTGTTCAGTTGACAAAAAAAAACCCTGAACAATATTTGACGTAGCAGAAAAGTTATCGGAAGTTAATTAAAGAGCCATAAAATCAGTAGGAATTAATAAAATAATCATTATTTTCAGAACAAAGTAATGACAGTTCTAGAATCATATTTTATTTTAATGTAATCTGTCAAGTACTCTTGCTCATAAGTATTTTTTTTTCCTCTCATTCAATGAGTTCCTAATCACGAGAGATTCCAAATATAAGAGAGATTAACTTAAACTTTACTATTCCAGGATAAATCATGCATATAAATCAAATAGTTGGTATGCTTTAACCCATTTTTAATATTTGTTCAATAATATAAGAACCACCAGAACAATTTTCGCTTTAGCTGAAAATTTTTTTGACTGCTATGAATATAACACAATTTAAGAAAACTGCCACAAATTTAGCAGGAATTAATGAAATAATAAATATTTTCTATTCAAAGTAATAATAATTCCCAAATCCTTATTTCACCTTGATATGGTATCTGAATCTTTTCTTAGTTACATTCAATGAGTTATAATATACGAAAAATTTTAAATCTATGAGATGTGAACTTGATTTTTCACTATTCTATGTACTGTAAGAAATTCTGTATAAAATTGCTTTTTCTCGTGAAATCTATTTTTACTGTAACACGTTGAGGAACAAACAATTTAATACGCCGCATTTTAACAGTTATAAGTACCGTAAAATCGTTGTGATAAATTATCAGTGTTAATCAAATAATTTAAATTCTTAAAGCCATTAATCATATTTCTCCAAAAGCATAATTATCAGAACAAAAATATCTCCTCTTCATAAATATTTTTTTCTATTCATTCATTCAGTTAAAATATGAAAGATTTCAAATCTATGAGAGGTAATTTTGACTACTTTTCTGCACTGTAAAAAATTCGGGATAAAATTTTAGTATTAAGTATTGGCAATTAAAGCACATAATCCGCACATTCAAGCACATAACTACATTTTATCATGAAATTCATTTTTACCGTAACATATTATACCGTAAATTTTAAAGTAATATTTAAATAATTAGAATAATTCAGTGATTTTACGGTGATTATTACTGTAAAAATTAAGATATATTTTTTGTTCTGTAACATATTCTGGTAAAAATGCGTTTTATGGTACAAATTACCAGCATCCTGAATAACGATACTTTTTCCCTTAATTTGGTCTGGAATTTTTAGAAGTGTATTATTTCATGATAAATTATTTACGCAACAAATAATTGAAGTTCTTAAGCAAGTGAGTTTTGTGTGGCCAATAATACCAGCATTATCTGAACAGCAATTAAATAAAATAATAAATTTATCGGGAAGCAGTAGTTTTTATCAATATTTAACAATAGTTTATTAATTGACCATTCTTTTAGTTGAATTTATCTTGAAATTGTTAGAACTGTATCAAAGTGATGTCAACCTATTATCATTCTTCGTAGGTATACGTTACTACAATTCAACTTGAATGGAAAACAAGGTTCAATTTAACACTTTATGAAGGTTTCAGTAAGTTTGCATCCCTTTTAGTGCTGTTAACCTATTATCATTCTTCTTAAGTATGCGATACTACAAATCAACTTGAATGAAAAAAAAGGTTCAATTTAACACTTTATGAAGGTTTCAGTAAGTTTGCATCCCTTTCAGTGCTGTTAACCTATTATCATTCTTCGTAAGTATACGATACTACAATTCAACTTGAATGGGAAAAAAGGTTCAATTTAACACTTTATGAAGGTTTCAGTAAGTTTGCATCCCTTTTAGTGCTGTTAATCTATTATCATTCTTCTTAAGTATGCGATACTACAATTTAACTTGAATGAAAAAAAAAGGTTCAATTTAACACTTCATGAAGGTTTCAGTAAGTTTGCATCCCTTTCAGTGCTGTTAACCTATTATCATTCTTCGTAGGTATACGATACTACAATTCAACTTGAATGGAAAAAAAGGTTCAATTTAACACTTTATGAAGGTTTCAATAAGTTTGCATCCCTTTTAGTGCTGTTAACCTACTATCATTCTTCTTAAGTATGCGATACTACAATTCAACTTGAATGGAAAAAAAAGTTCAATTTAACACTTTATGAAGGTTTCAGTAAGTTTGCATCCCTTTTAGTGCTGTTAACCTATCATCATTCTTCTTAAGTATGCGATACTACAATTCAACTTGAATGGAAAAAAAAGGTTCAATTTAACACTTTATGAAGGTTTCAGTAAGTTTACATCCCTTTTAGTGCTGTTAACCTATTATCATTCTTTTTAAGTATGCGATACTACAATTCAACTTGAATGGAAAAAAAGGTTCAATTTAACACTTTATAAAGGTTTCAGTAAGTTTGCATCCCTTTTAGGATTATCACAGTTATGGTTCAGAGTTGAAATAATTTTTTAAAACTATGAATGTAGATTGCGTGTACAAACTTGGAAACTTGCGTGATAAATGAAATTTTGTGTTATATTACAACACAAAAATGCTAATTTCATTTTAATTTATTTAACTTGAAAATATTTTTGAGTATAAAATATTCTTCAAAGACCCCTTTTTTTATTTATTGCTCATTAGTTTCTAAAAATAATTCTGATACATAAGTTCTCAATAAATTTATCGGGCAGCTGTAAATTTAGTAACAGTTGATTAATTCACCATCATTTTAGTTTGATTAAAGAAAATAATCATGAAATCATTAAAACTGAATCAATCTGTTGTTAACCTATTATCGTAATTCTTAAGCCAATTATACGAGACTATAATTCAAGTTGAATGAAAAACCGTTCAATTTAACACTCTATTACGGTTTTAGTAACTTTGCATAGTATTATGATTTCAAGATCGTTGTAATGGTTCATAGTTGAACCATTTTTTTTTAAAACTATAAATGCAAATTATGATTTCAAACTATGAAACTTGCATGATGAATGAAATATTCTCTTGTGTTACAAACAAAGATGCTAAATACATTTAAATTTATTTAATTTGGAGGCATCCTTGAGTATAAAATATTCTTCAAAGACCCCTTTCTTTATTTATTGCTCGATAGTTTCTAAAAATAATTCTGATACATAAGTTCTCAATAAATTTATCGGACAGCTGTAAATTTAATAACAGTTAATTAGTTCACCATCATTTTAGTTTGATTAAAGGAAATAATCATGAAATCATTAAAACTGAATCAATCTGTTGTTAACCTATTATCGTATTTCTTAAGCTAATTATACGAGACTATAATTCAAGTTGAATGAAAAACCGTTCAACTTAACACTCTATTAAGGTTTTACTAACTTTGCATAGTATTATGATTTCAAGATCGTTGTAATGGTTCATATTTGAACAATTTTTTTTTAAAACTATAAATGCAAATTATGATTTTAAACTAAGAAACTTGCATGATGAATGAAATATTCTCTTGTGTTACGAACAAAGATGCTAAATACATTTAAATTTATTTAATTTGGAGGCATCCTTGAGTATAAATATTCTTGGCTGAATATTCTTGATATAAACTATTCTTTATCCCCTTTTTTATATAATTCATTAGTTTTAAAGAACAAAATTCTGATAAATAAGTTCTCAAGAGAAATTAGGAAGAAAAAGTTAGTTTAACTAAATTTTGGGCTAAAATATTTTAGTTTTCAAGAGCTTAATTAATCATTTATTGCCTATTATTTCTCCATATTTTTGTTCATTAATTTGTTTTAAAATTCTAATACAATTTTTTAATTGATATTACTCCTGGAGAAACTTGTATAATATTTATGGCACAACAAAAAAAAGGATAAAAAGAACGAAGAAAAAAAACTAATAAGTTTTACTTCTTTTGCACTTTTTTTTGCAGAAACAATCGTGTGAGCTGATGAAGATATTATATCTTTTATTATTTTGTTTCCAGGCTTTTTAATACATATTTTTTAAAAATATTTTATTTTTCTTCTTCTCTTTTCATTAATCTTTATTATTTTCCATGTTTTCTCTATATTTTTATATTTATTCCTTAAACTGAAATTCAAAATAATTCTATAATGAAAGTAAAGTAATTAAAGTGAAAATTATAAATTAAAGTGAAATAAAAATCTTTAAAATTAGTTAGAATAGTTTAAATATGTAATATAAATTTTAATTAATAAAACGTGCTTTTTACTTGGATTTAAATTAATCATATAATTTATGGAATAATTAATCCTGCTGTAGAACTAGAAATTTTAAAAACTACTAAGTTTTTTACAAACGTAAAAAATTTATTTACTTGCATTAATTCAAGTGTAAAACTAAAAACCACACTGTCTGGTAAAATTTTTCTTAGTTAAATTTTGTAGACATTTTTGAAGTCAAAATTTGTTTCATTCTTGAAGTCAAAATTGTTATTATTTTCTGAAAAAGAATTATGATATTTAGAATTAAACTGCGTGGGTTTATTGAATTTTCATTCTAACTCATTTATCTTCTATAATTATGCGTATATAGTTACAATTTCCGCTGCATTTTGTACGTTGTAAATGGTTCGACTTAAACTGAAATATATTAATCGTTTTATGTTTTAAATTTAACTATAACTAAACTTCGAATGAACTAAAAATCAGAGATAATATCAATAATAATTAGGTATTATTTATATTAAGACGACTAGTAAATGTTAATGCTGTAAAATAACCAAGTGAAAATAAAATGGCATATTTAAATAATATAGAAAACACCCAAGGAGGATACTTTTCTCTTGAAATCTGTAGTACAGCACTTACATTTGTTTTGATAAAATGCATGGTAATATTAATATAAAAATATAAAAAACATGAAAGATTAAAATTTAAAGAAGCAATCAAATAATTTGTGTAGTGATTTTAAACAAAAGACTAGCGCACTTTGATTGGAACTCACGTCAAGATTTAGCCTCTAGTAAACTGGTTTTTCATTATTTTAATTCCACCTGATCTTAATAGACATTATCCAGAGTTAAGAGAAACATGGTACACATAAAAAACATGATACAACATGGAGTTGTCCCTTGGACAGCGATATTTGTTCTCTTTGTATGGAATGTTAATCCTCGTACAACATTCATTTCATTCTTGTTTCTGATTGATATATGAAATAAAAGTTCAGATGTAGATATGAGAATGCTGGTAATGTTAATGCTGGTGTTTTTTCTC
The DNA here is from genome assembly GCF_043381705.1 of Parasteatoda tepidariorum. Classification (NCBI taxonomy): domain Eukaryota; kingdom Metazoa; phylum Arthropoda; class Arachnida; order Araneae; family Theridiidae; genus Parasteatoda; species Parasteatoda tepidariorum. Next base: position 37,545,325 of record NC_092211.1, read on the forward strand.
TCGATGGATTAATGATCCATACTTATATGAATTCGAAAATTACTTTTGTACTAATAAAGATTACATTGGGGTATATATTTTTTCAACTTATATGGACCAGCAGGATAGATAAAGAAATTTGAGATTTTTCTGGTACTATGTAAACAATATTCACTTAAAGTAAACAAATAAGAACTAATTTATGAAACTATTTCTTAAACTATAACGAATTGGGAAAGTTGAAATATTTCAATATTTTTAAAACCGCTTAGTATCGAAAAATAGAACAAAATTTTATTTTAATTTTCTTCCTCAAAGCCAGCACAATTTAAGTTTCAAATTCAACTAAATTTAAAAACACATTTAATCAAAATTTAAATAACAGATGGATTTATCTATGTAACAGCGCTATAAATAGTACGACAAATAACCCTTTCATAACACTTTCCAATATGGAAAGAGACACAATCCAATAAAATAAACACATGCAGAACAGATAAAAGTTTGAAACTTAGCGAAATATTAGAATTAAATAAATATTCTTAATAAAACTGTCAAGATTTCAAAACTATAAAAGTAAGCATTTGACAATTGAGTTCGTAAAGTAATTTAATAATAACCGATAATGCATTTGGCAGTTTTCACAAATAAGACAAAAATTATAATCTTTTGTAGACTCAGTTTTGACAGTTGTATGGAATTTAGGGGATTTAAATTGAAAAGTCATCGTTTTTGTTAAATGCCTTTTGGCAACTATAATACAACTATCTAATAAGTTTTCTAAAAGTACTGCTGAATAAGTTTTTGGAGGATTTGCAGTCGACGAGAACTTTAATCTGTCAATTGAATTAACAGCTTTTCTTGAACTGATGGGATTAAAATTTCGCATAAATTCATCGAATAAAGGTTTGGGTTTGAAAAATAATTTCTTTAAATCATTAACAAAATGTAATTATTTTTCCTTTTAGTTCTTTCCTAAAATAAATCAGTTTTCCAGTTTTAGCAAGAATAACACCACGAAATGCGTCGACTTTGCTTAGTTGATATCGATTTTTAAAAGTACAAAGTACATTGAAACGGATTTCATCTCTCCCTCTCTCTCTCTCTCTCTCTCTCTCTCTCTTTATATATATATATATATATATATATATATATATCAAGTTNATAAAAATATGATATCTATATACATATAAAATAAGTTAAAAATATTGATTAAACATGGAAAAAGATATAAAGATCTTTTTTGAAGAAGAAAATATATTAAAACATTTTTAATAAATATTCAAAAATTTTAAAAAAACGGAAAACAAAATAAGGAAAGGATGTAATCTCCTCATCAGTTATTATGATTATATCCGAAAAAAGTGCTTTCTAATATTGTATTAATATAGCCAAATCCAAAATATATCAATACAATAGTGTGAACTGAAGACCAGATTATATATTTTCCTTATTTTGTTTTCCAGGTTGTTTTACTGTTTTTTTTTTAAATTTTTGAATATTTTTTAATTATTTTTTTCTATTACTTTTAAAGAAAACTTTACATCGATTACCATGTTTTCTCTGTATTTTGAACTTACATCAGTGTCTGAAAGCATAAAACTAGAAAAAAGGTGTTTAAGAAAAACATTTTCTTACAAAAACAAAACTATCTTAACCCCTTCCTTCTCGCTCTCGTGAAAATGACGGGGTGAGTTTTCGCCCGCTATTTCTGGCTCCCGTGATATTGACGGGCTGGAGTGTTCAGTAGTAACGCGCCAATAAGAATAAAACTAATTCATTTCTATTGTCCGGAAAACATTTTATTTCTCCTTTTACACACCACATAGCAGTACCAGGATATTTTTCAAGGTAATTGTAGATAGTTAGTTTATTTCAAACTAGATTTCAGCACTAATCAAGTACGTAATACAAATACAAAAGCCAAAAAACAGGCACTTTTATGACCGTTTTCTTGAAAATTAACCGATCGTTAAGGTGTTAATGAAGGAACAAGCAGAAAATCATTGTATTCTGTACATATCATGCGTTTAAACTCATATTTTCCTTAACTTGCTTTATATACACAAACTTTCCTAAATATATTTGAATGCACATACTATAGTTCTGGTTCAATGAAGAAGAGCTGTCCTCAGTATCTAAACACCAAATAATAGTAGAAAAGGAAAGATACAAACACGTGCAAGGTGGTTTAAATATTAAAGATTGAGAAAATATGAACAAGATAATAAAGGAAAGGAGATAAGAAACAGGTGTGCGGTGTCCGACAGAACCCCAGGGAGCAAATGATTAAATTAAAATTGATTTCCAAACATTGGGTTGCTAGAAATATCATAAACTAAAGTATTAGAATTTTTCAAAACATGGAATTGTTCCCAGAAATCAAGTTCGGTTGCAGAAGAGAAGTGTTGAATGATTTTAGCAGAAAAAAACTCAAACCTGTGATTAGATTTCCAACTCTGCAAGGTGATGGTTAACCGATATTTTATTCTTCTTAATCGATTTACCGATCTTCCATTACCGTACATAGTTGGGATTTTAATCTCATGTTTGAGTTTTTTTTTTCTGCTAAAATCATTCAAAACTGCTCTACATCTACCAAACTTGATTTCTGGGAATTATTGCATATTTTGAAAAATTCTAATAATTTAGTTAACAATGTTTCTAGTATTCCACCTTTTCCCAATATTTGGATATCTGTTCTAATTTAATCTGTTACACACTGGGGTTTCCACCAAAGCCCCTCACATCTGCTTCTTGTCTCTGGTCTTTATTATCTTGTTCAAGCTTGTCCCTCTGTCCCTATTGGTTAAACCATCTTACACATTTTGTCTCTTTACTTCTCTATTCCAAGTTTTTTTTTCGCTTTTGTCTATATGGCACAAAGTACACCCTACCCTTTTTAAACATTACATGTTTTCAAATTGAATTTTTTGTGTGATACCTTCTCCAATAAAACCTCCAATCCCCATACCAAAAACAATCAATATACTCTCTCGGAAAGATCCGTACAAACATAAACCACGAAATTGGTGGATTGAACCGTAATACCGTGTACATTTACTACAAACATAATAAAATTATAAATTCAAATACTTTAAAGTTGAACTTTTGTAACGTGTAATAAAGCTTGATATGCTGCAATTTGAATGATTATATAGTACAACTTTACCATGAATTCAACAAATTAGAACAGTATATGTTCAACAAATTAGAACAGTATTATTGTTCAATGAGCTCCAAAAGTATTAACACTGAACAAAAATTCCCGGATATCTTCTTTGCAAGTATATGAGTACAGTTAAAGATAAAGATTAATAAAATTCCTCTTTTTATAATTATAGAAATATACTTAAATCTAAATTATAATATTGTAAAATTATTCACTCTTTAAAAGATTAGAATACATGGAATTTCTCCAGTTTTTAAACAGATTAATTTATTCGAGATTCTCTCTGCACTTTATTTATGAATTCATTTCTAAAACTTAAATTACTAATGTTCCAATATTAATTTTTTAACTTTCTTGAGTTAATTCCAAAAGATATTTTGGCGATTAAATTCTCTTCTTTCTAATTATATTCTTAAAAGATTTATTCGTTTTAATCCTTTGTCGAAACTTAAAATCTTACTTCAGTGAAAGAATTGTCAGTTTGAATATTTTTTTTTTAACGGAATTTGTTTTGCGGTGCAAAATATTTGGTTACGTCTTTTCACTGACTCTAAGGGTTTAATTATACAATTGATAGTTTTAATATCTCAGTAAAAGTAAACTAATATTGTTATTTGCGAAGAAAATTAAATTCATCTCTTTAACATAATCTTTTAATACGATTTCAAAAGTAAACAGCAATTAATTTAGTCATATTTGAAAGAGATTTTACATGAGGCTATGTAATATGTACTAAAATTCTTTCTAGAAGAATTAAAATAAAACCGATAATATTTTATTAATTCCGAAAATTTTTACTTAAGTAAGCAAATTTATGTATTTCATTTGGAATGTTTTAAGATTTTGTTTTATGTTCATTATTGTAATTTTAAAAAAAATTCAAATATTTTAAATATTAAGCAAGGAAACTTTTGATTCTTATCTGAAAATAAACGTAATAGTTACAATAGATTTTTAAATAAATTTCTGTATTGCACAGTGAGTATGACCTACACGGTGTTATTCATAATTCCTCTAAGGGAATCAGAATTTTATAATAAGAAAACGAATAAAAATTCATTATTGCACTAAATACAGAAATTATTTAAAGTTTATTTACAAGCATTTATATGCGTTTCAAGCTTTACAAAGCATTCATCAATTAGATAGCTATGTGCTTGCAGATTCCATTCAATACCGTGATATTAATGATTTCGACAGCACATGTAATTCTTTATTGCAGTTCTGCTAAACCATGTAGCAAAGATAATAAAAGAACTTTGTATTTTAACGTACATGAAAAAATGACATATGAAAGGATTACTGTCCAGTCCTCAAGAGAACACCTCCCAATTGGCACTCTCTGGCTGCCTGCTTCTGTAGAACCAAGAACATAAATATTTATTTCTAACGGAGGAGAAGAAGAGAATTAACATGTCTCTCCCTATCTACACTAAAGTGAAACGGTTAACCCCACTTCTCTATTCGAAGTGGCTTGCTTTCGTAACAACTGCAACCACTAGAACGCGAGTCTTGTTTTCGCAACACCTGCAACTACTAGAACGCGAGTCTGGTGTCTGGAGAAGATCCCTTGAAAGTAGGATTGTTCATTTGCTCCCAAAACCGTAATACCTTGCTGAATAGAGTCTGGCAGAAGCTGCTCTATCTCTTTTAAGTATACCGAGTGCCTAAATTTTCGGTTAAAGAAAATTTGTAAGAGTTTTCAGTTTTTTCGAATAAGACGCTTTCAAACGCTTGGACTGTGAAAAATCTGACCATGGTCTAAATTTAACTACATCTGAATTTGACCAACCAACAGCAAACGGTACATTTATGCACGCTCTTAATGTCAATGCAAATTAGTATGGGGTCTTTTTCCAAACTGTAACATGTGCTCAACACCATGAGCACTCCGGTTAGATCACGCTCCCTTTATGTCCCAGTTATGTCCCCTTTTATCACCTAGCAATGATCTAACTCTCCGGTTAGATCACTGCTGGTTTTTCCTATCGAATTGAATATAGTTTCTCTGTAAGAGCTGCAATGTCAACAATTAAAGTATTACCATAAGCATAAAAATATGATATCCAGCTGATTTATTGCATTTAAAATTATCTACATATTGTAAAACAATGCTTACATTATTTCAAATGAAAGATTGCTCAAAATCCTTTCAGCAGAAAAGAAATTGTTATTTAAAACCTTTAAACAATACCTTATAAAACTTTTAAACAATCATAGATTAATTATTTTTTCTTCTTTCCCTTTTATCTCTTAATGGTTGTTATTTTCAAGAAGAGAGCTGAAAGCATTAAGGTAAGATGCTTAGAATTTTCTTTTTGGTAATGTTTATCATTCTTGTAGCGTTGATCGAGTAAATAAAATTCGATCACACTTTCCAAAATCTTTGGTGAAGAGTTTTTCTTTCTTACCGAGAACTTTACTTTCATAATAGAATTACAAGAGAAAACTGTGACAAAAATAATGATGAACAAAATCTGCCTTTAAGATTTGTTATTTTTGTAAGACATTGCATCAACAATTTAAATAAAGCATAAAACTAAGGAACTATTATTTTAATAATAGTAAATCAATAAAAAATAGAAAATATGCTCGACAATATATATGTATATATATATNGGATGTATATATATATATATGGATGGATGGATGGATGGATGGATGGATGGATGGATGGTTATATCTCGAACGCATCCCGCCGTCACAATAGTCTAAAAAAAATTTAAGAGTCTCCTGCATAATGGAATTAATCTATTTTGGCAAATGCGATATTCAATTATGTATACATTTGGCATATAAAAATATGTGCTATCCTTCTCTTATCTAAAAGGGATAATGCTTTTTTCATTTCAAAATATTTATGAGGTAAGTATTTTATTACTTACTTATCTACCATTAAGCTTACCGTTAAGATGTTATAATGTTTCAAAATGCCTTACTGTGATGCATATAGTACAAATAAAAATAAAACTATCCGATTTTTTCTTCTTTGAAAATAAAGTTTAATTTCCCCCTGTGTTTTTTATTTTAATTATTTATGATAAATAATTGTGATAATTGTGGTTTCAAGTGTTCTATTGCAACCATAAATCAATCGTCTATTCACTTGTTCTTTTTTTTGCGAATTCAATTTTTATTATTCCATTTTATCACTACAAGTTTATTTTGGAATAATAGAGTTTGTGAAAAAAGCAACTGTAGTTGAAATTCGTAAAGCTTGTCGTAACTAAACACGTTCAAAAATCGTTAAGTGAAATTTATTACGTTTAAATATTTAAACTGATTTAAGTTAATAATGAACGAGCTGAAAAAGAGCAACTTCATAAAATCGAATCTTTCAAATAATTCGACAGAGTGAAAAAAATTATTTTCTGGATAGAAAATTTCGTGAAAGCATTTCAAACCTCATATTTCGCACCCTGTTGCATGTGAAGAAATTGCACATTGGTTATCAATATTTCAAACACCCAAAATGAAAATCTTGTTCAGATTTTGACAAGAGCATAAACAAACATGCACTCGGCACGGCATCTTCTTGCTGATTTATATCAGGCTGAAATTGATGACAAATGATCACAGCTTGCATTGCCTCAAAAAAGAGGGTGGAATGATAAATTGCCCCATATTTCATATCTTGCAGAAATGATTTTTATGTATTTTTTCTACGCATATTCAATGTAATAAAAAATTGTTTTAATGATTTAGAAGTGTTTTTCTTAAAAATAATTTGCTTCACTCTAATTAGTTTTCTTAAGCATATCAATTAACATTTTAATGTTTACACTGTTAGAATTTTCATTCTGAAAGTACGGTAAATTAACCTCCAGCAGTCTGTCCATCCTATTAACGTAAAGTTTTTGGTTGGGAAATTTGCCAAAACCGTTAAAACAATTTTGTATACCAAGACCTAGAGTTGGATTAAAAAGAAAGTTAATATACTTTTTTAAATACTTGAAATTTATGCCACCCCTCTCCCAATCAAAAAGAAAAGTTATTAAAAATACCATAAAACCATAATAATAACAAAATAAAAAGTGCTTTACTAGTAAAGCCTAGCTTAAATCGAAGGAGCTTGGTGAAAGTCTGAAATATGCTTTAACATGAATATATTTCGACCTGGACGGCTGGGGATATAACCTAGCCTTTCCGGTAAAACTTAGGAGTTCAAGACACTTTGGTAAATTGTATTAGATTTTAAGGGGATTTACCCGGCTTTAAACTTGTCGTTCAGAACAGTGGCAATTTTTTATTTGAGAGAAATTTTGAATTTCAGAACTTCCTTCTTCGTGATACACTCAAATGAATGGTAAGAAAACCTCCAGAAACCCAAAAGCCTAAACAAAACTTAAATTTCATTTCCTAAATTTCATTCAATACGTGATGAAGTACTAAATAAAGCTCTGTTGTGTGTCAAAATAATTTTTCACTAGTATTTTTATTATTTTCTTTGAGAAAGACTATATGCTTTTTTTCTTCAGCTTTTCATTTACCTTTTTTTTTACTCCAGATGATTTATAACTTCTATGCCACCCCGTAAGTCAAGAAAAGTTCCGTATTTGGGCGATTATATTTTTTTTCTGTTGCCATTATTTGAGAATAAATCTGAGTCAAACTTTTCACAAAGCTGTTTTGAACAATATATTATCTTTTCTTTTTACTGACTTAACCTTTTGATGAAATTTTAGGGGCTATGAATTCTATAAAATAAATAAAATTATATATTTAATTCTAAGCAGGTGGCGTTATATAAAATGCAGAAAGTCATACATCATTGTCATTTTTCCCTGTTGNTGATCACAATTTAGCCATTAAATAAACGATCAAACACGTCCAGCCTCCCTAGGTAATTTAGTTATAATTTATGGCATTGTCTTGATGAGGATTCTACGAATTTAAAGAAACACTAAATATAAAGAAGCAGTTTTAGCAATCTTTTGTTAATTTTTGTGCCATCAAATGCTTGTTTTAATTAATTTCTGGATAAGATATTCTAATATTGTGAAGGTTTTTAAGGAAAAATTCATAAATTTTACTTAGATGCAAGATAATTCCATATTGAATATTATTACATATTTCTTAACTTTTTTCTTTTATAACAACCCGCATGTTAAAGTTTAACAGTCTATAAAAATGTTTAAGCATAAACATAATTTAAAACAACACTTTGTTGATTGGTTCTTATAAATTTTATTTTTTTCTAAATTTTTAAATTATAGTTTCTTTTTCTCCAGTGTAACAGACGCAAAACTAGATTTAGATACCCTACACACTTTTGGAGTAACTCCAGGTTGCATTATATCCTTCAGGGTTCGACTATGTGAATGTGGGGTTCATTGGGAACTTGACAAAAAGGACTCTTAAAATAGGCAATTACACTAGGGAATATTTTTTTCCGATTTCTTAACTGACTTTAGATACTTTTGTATTGCTGATTTATACTTTGCAATCTATTTCTCTCTCCAAGCCATGTTTATTTTTCTAAACAACTTTTATGTCTATTTTTATGGGGTGTATAAATTAAAAAACATTATATATTAAACAGGGGATCGTATAAATGTTGTGACAAACTTCTAGATGACATCATTACTTCTTCTACTTCAAACATTACATCAAACTTCTAGGGCACATATGTTAGAATTGTTAGAATATGTTAGAATTAAAATCGCATTCGAACCAATGTCCGGATTGTCATCATGCTCCGCTAGAGGTGTTTCCCTGTTATGAACTGTTTCTTCGTGTGCTTTTGAACAGGTCTGAGAGAGAAGCTCTAAATGCCAGGTTATACAACGTTACCTTTCATGGGTTCTTACTCACTACACAATTATAATTCGGATGATGTGCCCTAATTCACCTAAAAGTTTGAGGTAACCCTCATGTAACCCCCTATTATACTAACTAGACTAAAAATATAATTTCAAACAAAATTTGTAGCTTTAAAATCAAAACTAGTCTCAGATTTTAAATCCTTGCGCCAGAATTAGGCAAGATCAAATATTTGTTTAAATAAAAAAAGTCATTTCAGGATGCGTGAAAACTTAAATTTAGTTCTGTAGCTTTGTTTTACACAAATAATTAGAAATTGCAGACAATCATAAACATTCTAAATATGTTATGCATAATTTTTAAACACTTTCTTTTCTAATTAATCTAGTAAATGCATGATTCCAGGAATTTATTATAAGAAACTGTTGGATTGCTTTTTTTAGTCCATAATATAGTCTGCACAGTAAAATTTACGGATCAAATTACGGTATGAAGTACCGGCACTTTGGGTGCTTCATCCTTAAAATCCATTTTAACAAAAATCTATTTTTACCCTTAAATATTATACTGTACTTTATACAGTGATATTTACTCAATTAGAGTGATTTACGATACTTAGTACTAAAAAAATTACGGTATATCAGATTTTTCGTTCCGTAACATAACATGTTCCAGTTTAATTACATAACATATTCCGGTAGAAATAGATTTTGCATTAAAAAGTACCAGCACCCTGAGTTCTAGTACTTTTAACAGTAATTAGATCAAAATTTTTTTGCAATGTATAAAGTACACAACGGGGAGCAGGTTTTTCAGCTTTTAAAAAGATTTTTTTTTTTTATTTATAATTTTTTTCTTCGTAATTTTAACGTTTTTAACAGTTCTTGTCTTTGCCTAATAATTGTAATCACATACATTCGAAAAATAATTATCAAAACACCTTTGGTTTTTACTTGTACCTAATCTGTAGACTTCTTGAAGAACTGTGAGGAACATACTTTTTGCACTTTTATTTTTAACAGTATATATTTAGGACACAGTATGGACTTCTTTAGCCTTTTGTCATACCCCCAATTAATATAAAACAAAACATAGATATCCTACGATTGTTTAAGTTACCCCTTATTGAGGGGTAGTTTAAGCAACCATGCTTTATTTTATTGTCAATTACATACTTTTTATTATCATACACATAGAATGTAGCTGTAGAATCACACTTTACAACAATCAATTAATCACAAAAGTTAATGCTACTAAATTTTCAAATGTTCTAAATTCAAAAGTAGTTTAACTTCAAATAACGGCAATTCTTTGTCTGGCTTGCAAAAAGTATTAACTCAATGCTTCACTGCCCACCTTATTGATCTTTTTCAAAGCTTATTTATAGATTAAATAATAATGCAATTTTCAGCTATTAACCTAAGACTATTTTTTATTGACTTTTTTTTTCAACTATTAGTAATTTTAGCATTCTTTTACAAATATATAAACTTCCTCTTTTTTAGAAAAAGAGTTTATTGAAATTTAGCCAAACATTAGGGGATAACACAAATAAAGTCAATTTTTTATGTATTTAATAATTTTAGCTTTCGTAAAAATATTAGTTACGATATTTTGTTTAAAAACTGTGCATTATTGTATTAGGAATTTTAAATATGTTATTCATTGTAATTTTTTTAAATATATTTTAGTGCGATCCGTGCAACAAAAGTCTAAACAGAAAATTCAATACGAGATCTTTCAATATTTTTTTATTTCCGTAACCCTAACTTTTATATTTATTATTAACATTTGACTATTTGCATATATTATTTTATATTTTTCATTTTACATCTAGTTACTTACTTACATTTTATATCAATTGTAAAAGTCATTATTTTGCATAATGTATTTTATAAAATTTGAAGGCTTGTTTACTTTGTTTTTTGAATGAATGAATTATAATTTTTACTTTCGCCATGCAATTCAATAAATTTCACAATGTTTGCTCACTTCCAGACATAATTATTTTGATTAAAAAAATCTATTTGCTTTAAGCAGATACGATATAGAATTTCTGAAATTAATTCCACAATATTCCTGTCTGATATTTTTTCTGTTTGAGAAATATTTATAAAACTATTTTAAAAAATAAAGCATGAACAAACAAATTTAAATTACAAAGAGACTAATCCTAGACTAGCAAAATATGAAAAATTACATCTCGAACTAATGTATTATATATTTTCCAACAATATATTCTAACCGATCAATTTTTCCCTAACAAAAAAAAATTTTGTCAATTTAAATATTAAGTTTTTAATCAATTCACTCTCTACTACCAGAAAATATTAAATTTGTAGATTATAACTATAAACAAAACAAATTCTTTATTATGACCTTTGTTTACAATGTTCCTCGCATACTAATTATACGCTTATATATAATTTTATAGATTCAAAATATTAATAAGAAGAAAAACTCTATTTCGAATAAAATATTTGTTTAGCATTTTTACGAATATAAAATGATAAACATACAATATAAAACTAAAACTCGATGATCAGTTTATTAAAAAAAAATTATAAGTAATTTCATGCATTATTTTAACCATAATTTAATTAAAATAAACAGATTTTCGTTTTTTTTTCTTGAGTTTGATATACACTAATAGTGTAACTAACTCTGGAAATTATTTTCTATGGGGTGGCTCAAAAATGACTGAAAAAATTTAAATATTAATAAATAAAAAAGCGGAGGGAGATAGCAGCGTATGGTTTGCTAAATCCTGATAAAGAAACCAGTTTATTTATTATTCCTAAGTTTCAAAATTAGTTACAAAATTGATCAACAGATAGTGCTTTTATTGAAAAATTATAATCCTATTATAGCTAACTAACTAACTAACTCCCTGGCATCACAGTCCATGTTGGACCATGGCCTCACTGACAATTTTTCTCCAAAGTCGCCTGTCGAAGAAGAATTTTTCTTCAATCAAAATTTTGGCTCCTTGAAAACCAGTTATAGTGCTCAAATTTTAGAACTCTGTGTCTGATTCTGACAAGTCATAAGCTTTTTTCTAAATGTCGTCATCAAAATTCAATGCCTTTTATCACTAATCATAAATTCCTCTCTGACGTGAACAAACCACCAGACAAAAAAATAGAACATAAATAACAATCATTTTTAAAAGCTTTGCTTTTCAAGTAGACTAAAAGTGGGAAAATAATTCTAATTTTGTCAGACACAAAACGCATAGTTTATTTAGAAAGCGAGGTTTTTAAAAATTTTAGGCTATTTGATCATTAAAATTTCCCTTTTTTAAGAAAGTTCCCCGAACGTAGGAACTTTCATTAAATAAACATAAATGCTTATTTATCAATTTCACGAAATAGATAAATAAACATAAATGTTTATTTATCTATTTCACGCTGCATATCCAGGACATGCATTTAAAATTCATTTTCCTCCAATAAAACAAAAGCCTACTTCTGCAGGAACCATCAGATTCAAATTTATTCTGTGTAACTACCACATTTATCGTATATCTGAATTCCAGTATCAAAACTTTTAAAGCAAATATTTGCTCCGCGAATCATGGTATATCAACAGATAGGCTATCAATATTGCAAACACACGGCCCGAAAACCTTTTCAAATTCTGACAAGGGTGCAATAAACACGCACGTGAAAATCTCCTTCCTTCCAACTGATTTATAGCAGTTGCTGGATACGGAAGGGCCATTGATTAATGGCCTTGGTCTTGTATCTCATTCAGTTGGTAGCATGATGGATTGCACCGATATTTTACACCCTCCGGCATCTGATTCCTAATTTTAACTCTTCGTGGCCGATCCACAATTTGATAAGATTGTGAAAGCCCGCCACCCGGAATTACGTAGGTTAAAATTCGCTGTCATTCTGGTGCTTTTCCTTCGGGAACAAAGAGGAAGCAACGTGAATTTTCATTTTTGCTTTTATTGATTGGCATGCTTTCTTTATCCTAGTTCACAGTGTATAAAACAATATGCTTTACTGTATCATTACTATACAGCAATTGTTTTAATTTGAAATAACTGCCAGTAAATGATTGCTCTATTTTTTTTCACGTGACCCTTTAAATAAGTTTAATATTTATATGAACGTGTTATAACATGTCCTATAAATATAAATCCTTTTTTTTTTAATTTGAGTAAAAATTATGAAATAATAGTTTTTTTAATAAAGGATTTTAACATATGTCAAAGCTCGCCAAGTTTATATCTTTCTTTCTGTAGCTCTGCAAACTTGGACTGTTAACTACTAGTTAAGAGCCCAAATCAAATATATAATGCACGATTCCANTATATATATATATTGAAAAAAAGGCCCTTATTGTATAGAATTGACGTACTTCGAATTCTTAAAAAAATGGTTGCACTTAAAAAAATACCAGATGAACTTAATTAAAGTACCGGCATTTTGGGTGCATCATCCCTAAAATCCATTTCGTATTAATAAATCATTTTTTTCAAAAAAAATGCCCCTTTTCATGGAGACTTGATCTGCTTGATCTACTTCCTGCAGCGAGCAAAATGTATGTCCCCAACATCAAGACTATTATTCTCAATTTTAATTTCAATTGTGCTATCCTCTGGACAAAGCATTATATATGCATATTTTTCCATTGATACCACTTCTTTCCTTCAAATTTCAGTGGCGAACCAAAATCTCATTCTTTCAAAATAATTTTTAACCTTTTCAGTTTCAATACAAGATTTGTGTTATTACAGAAGGGTCATTGATTAATTTTCCAAGTCTTGTATCTCATTCAGTTGGAGGCATGATGAATTGCTCCGATATTTTACACCCTAAGGCATCTGACTCTTCGTGGCAGATCCACAATTCGATAAGACTGTGAAAGCCCACTACCCGGAATCAACTGGTTAAAATTTGCCATCATTCTGTGCTTTGCCTGAAAGAACAAAGAGGAATAACGTGAATTTTCATTTTTATTGTTATTGATTGACTTTAAAACTTAGCTTTCTTTATGCTAGCTCCTATTGCGTAAAACAGTATGAATTCAGCGCTTTAGTATCTTAAAACATTGTTATATAATCATTGTTAGAATCTAAAGTAATTGCCTTAATAATTGTAAATAAGCATTCTATCATTTTTTTTTACTTGTATTCCCTTTAGTGCCTCTTATTTAGTTTAATATTCACATGGACGTGTTATAAAACGCTTTAAGTATAATTTTTTTTTCAGATTTACCTCCTGTTCAATGATACGATTCAGTGATAGTCGTATGAATGGATCCGCCCTATAAAGGAGTGCGACGTATGGGTGTGGCAGAAGTTGAATTCTTGGCCGTAGATGGGGCCACTGGCAAACAAGAACAATCACACCCCTCTGCCTAAACATGCATACAAAGAGAGAGAGAATGATAATTTTTAACGTTCATCAATAAAACCTCTGGAATTTTACATCTTTAATTCTGTAATTATGCAAATTTTCAAATTTGGATCCGCAAAATCTATTTTCAGGAAAAATTCATTTTAACATGAAATATTATACTGTAATTTTTACAGTAATATTTATGTAATTCGAATGGCTCAGTAGTTTTGCTGTAATTATTTCTTTAAAAACTGTAATACATAATTTTCATTTTGTTTTGTAACATGTTCCGGTAAAAATAACATTGACGTAGAGAGTGACGGGAACCTGAGTACCGGCACTTTTAAACGTAACTAGATCCGAAATTTTTTACAGTGTTTAAAATACACAAACGGAAGCAAGTTTTTCTGCTTTTTAAAAGATTTTTTTTTTATTTTAATTATTATTATTTATTTTATTTTTTAATTTTTACGGTCACCGTCACAATAAGTACCGGTAATTTTCAAGATAATTTGATCCATAATTTTTTACAGTGTACCTTCCACCGCGAGTACATTACCAACGCGCAACATCTTGACTTCAATGCTGATTCGAAAATTTTCTTTTATAATCGTCGTTGAACAGCGGAGTGATTTTTTTCAGTTTACGGCAACCAATGTTCAACTCCGTATCCTTAAAATTTTGAACCCAATCCAGAAGACAAAAGAACTCTTGGATCAAGTATTGGGAGAAATTTGTCTTCATGGAGGACTTTTTGATGAAACTAACCCGCATTCGCGCTGCATTGAGAGGAAAAGCACGAAAATCTCCTATGTTTAGCTTGTAGGCAAGGCTGTTTAACCCATAATTTGTCTACCACTGTGGATGTTTTTACGTCAGCAATGTGGTCGGTGCGAGCCGGGAGCGGAATTCGAATCAAGCAGCCATCGAACGTATTCGAACCCAGTTCCCCTCATCGGGAGGCGAGCACTCTACCTCCTGGGCCACCACGGTTCCTGATTCGAAAATTTGATTATTTCGGAGCACCCTGAATACATTAAAAACTTCCGTTTAGAAACAACCTGCTAAAACTCTAAAACGGCCGAAAAAGCCTTGCGTCAGAAACTTTTTACGAAAGAAGAATTAAAAAAATAAAAAATAAATCCCTTAAAAGATCAACATTCTGAAAAACCTAAAACTATTTCGCGATGAATAAAATTAAGCACAGCTGAAATGCGTTGCACTAGAACTTTCAAAATAATTAAAACTGTTTCAAACCAGTCATTAAATATTAAAAGCTTGCGATAACTTTTTATTGAGAAAGTTTCTTCTGGCAGAAGTTCATAGTTTGTTTCACTAACAAAAAAAAGTTTACAAAAAAAAAAAATTAAGTTATAGCTTCTCATATATTGAAGAATGCTGCTTTTTCGTCACATTTTGACTTTACATTCTTAAATTTTATTGAAAAAGTTTTATAGACAAACTTCATAAAACTTTTACGTTTTAAATTCTATTAACAAAAAAAATTGAGAAACATTGTCATAATGATATATTGATCTCAAAGTGTCCGACAAAGGCATAAAATATTCTTGGGTGTGAATCCTATTATAAGTTTACGAACTATTCAAACGACATTCTATTTTTATAACTCTGTGATCTGATGAGAAAAATTCATCTAAAATTTATTTAACTTTTCTGAAAGAACCATCAAGATACGGCTCGACCATAAAATGCACTACATAAATTTTTATGTGTTATGTATAAAAAAAAAGCTATAAGTTCTGTTTAAGTTATTAAGTCTATTTTGTAATTAAATGCTGAATAATTAAATACGAAACTTATAAAATATCCAATTGGCCAGTTATATTAAGTTTCGACAAAAATTATTTAATTAAAAGTAATACTCAGATACAATTTTTATTTTTACATGTTGGTTTTTAGTTTTGTTGAGTGCTATGAAATTTATTAAAACTCTCTTTAAATTATAACGTTAAGCAATATATTTTTTCAAAGTTGCCTTCGCAATTAAATGAATTAAGAAAGAAGTAAAATAAAGTTTAAAACACACACTTCACTGTAAAAAATGGATACTCAAACTAGACGAAACTTTCTTCGTTTTCGACTCAAATGCTTCGTGATATATACTCCAAGCGAACATTTCGTCAAGGTGACGAAATAACTATCGGCACTATATAGCTGAGGTAATGTCATCTTAATAACACAAGAAAGACAAATAAAACAAAGATATAACTTACACCCGTGCCGAAGCGCGATTCGAACCTGGAACCTTCCTGGTACTAGATCAACTCATTAACCACCATGCACACCAGTCGGGTTTTTTAGTCACTTTATTTTAGATCGTTTAGTCTTCATCCTAGACTAAACGATCCGCAGTTTCGTCATTCTAGTTAACAATCTCCTCCAATGGTTTCGAGTTGTGAAAACATTGTCGACCTATATTTATGATTTTCCGTTTCATAACAAATCACTTGATTTTATGACGAAATAATTCTTAAAAATAATGAAATAAAGCTCTATCTCCCAATTGTGGGGTAATTATTTCTTTAAAAATTGAAGTATATCAGGGTACTTTTAATTCGTATCATGTTCCGGTAAAAATGTTATTGCAGTAGAAAGTATCGGCAACCTAAATGACGGCACTTTTTATCCGGAATTTTTTACGGTGTCTAAAATACACAAAGGGAAGCAAGTTTTTCTGCTTTTAAAAAGGAATGTTTTATTCAAATAGTTTTTTTTTTTAATTTCAACCGTAACCATTACTCTAAATATCAATACTTTTCAAGGTAATTTGATCCGCAATTTTTAATTGTGGGATTGCTGAATCGTCAAAAGATTTTTTTTCTGAGGGAGTGCAAATGTTCTAAAATTAAATATCAGAACCAGCATATTTTTGATATAAATTTTGAAAATATACATTTTTGAAAACAGCAAAAGCTCATGCTTTCTTTTGAAAACTCAACAATGTTGTTTGTAATTAACTTTATAAATGAGATATTTTCTTTTCAACAACATAATCGCACGTAAGCTCTCCTGAAAGCACGTATCAAATAAATGTACCAACTTACTACAGAGATGAATCTATTGCAAAGCGAACATATCCGGTTAGGATATATCCTATCGTACTTTTCCTATCCTCAAAACCTCGCACAACAACAATTCACGGTCGAGAAATTTCTCATATTCGAAATCTTATCACTCTTTTCAGGCTCTGTGTATGATATTCTTCCTTTTATAAGCACAAAAATCTGTAGGAAGTTTTGGAAAGAAAAGAAAGTAAGAAATTGAATCCATTATGGCGTGCTTTTTCACAAAATCCTCGCCAATAAATATTCCTGAATCCGAGCAGGCTCATTTCCGGTTTTTCCAGTTTCAGACTCGGGCTCGTTTCCGGCGATGCTCGCTTCTCTTCTTCTGTTTTTCCTGCTTTTCCCCGGAAACCTGTATCCAATATCGATTTGGAGGATGTTGTTGTTCATGCAAGGGTGATAAAATTTTCCGTTCTCGGCATTTTTTGTTGTCAAAAGATCTAATATATTGCGAAATATTCCCCACTTTTCCCAACGCATGCTTTGACATATCACACAAGCTAGCTATAGATAAGAATTTAAATACATAGCCGTATGTCATCTAATATCTGTATATTTTTCATAAAACGGGAAAAAGTGTTTTTGTTTTATGATCCATGGTAATGTTTATATATTCTTTTACAGTTTTTATGGTTTCATTTAAAAGCTCTTATCACAAGTATTTGCATTTTGAGAAATACTTTATGATTCTCAGAATTTCAGATAAAATATCAAATATAATAAAATAGGCTATTGTTCCTCAATAAATCTACAATCCAGAGTATCTTAAACATATTTTATTGTGGTATTCAATTACTTTTAATGATATTTCTCAAGATTTGAAGAATTATCTTTACTTTAAACATTTTTACTTGAAATAAAATATTGTTATTTGAAATAAAATATAAAAGCTCACATGCTACACTTTTCGTTTACGGAGATTAAAGTTTCTAAAACTAATAATTTCTATCCTTGACAAAAACAGTTGAATATAAACGAGGAAGCATACCTACAGCCCATTTCTGATGATTGACGTTGGGGAAAAGTAATTGAATTAGCATATATACCAGTGCATAAGTCGACATTCAAACGCCAAAAACTTTACGAAAAACAGAGGATTGACTTATATCCCATTAACCCCTTAACGATTGGTTAATTTTCAAAGAAACGGTCGTAAGAGTACCTATTTTTTTGGCTTTTGTACTTGTATTACTTATTTGATTAGTGCTGCAACTAGTTTAAAATAAACTATCTACAATTACCTTAAAAATATCCTGGTACTGCCATCTGGTGTGCAAAATGAGAAATAAAATGTTTTCCAGGCAAAAGAAATGAACACTACTGAACACTCCAGTCCGTCAATATCACGGGAGTGAGAAATAGAGGGCGAAACCTCACCGCGTCATTTTCACGGGAGCCAGAAGAAAGGGGTTAATAAAGTCGGACAATTGTTGATCGTGAAAAAGCGATACATTATAAGCAATGACATGAATTAATTACTCTGTATGAATTTACTTTTACAAATTACCCCTTTCAAAAACTACTTTTAATATGTCACATGCAATAGTTTTGCTTTTCCTCTCATCCTATTTTCTTTAGTTAAATGTCTTTTTTAGAAACAAATCTCTAAATTATGTTGTGGAAAAAATGGGGAATAAGAAAAATTCAAGAGTTCTTCTAAAAATGTAACACAATGAAAAATTTAAAAGCTACAAATTTGACGATTCCAGAACAACATTTGTGTTGGATTAGGCTACGGAGTTGAACACTAGTAGTCTTAAAGCCAAAAAAAAATTGGGTCGGCTGCTCAACGGTGGTTTTAAAATAAAATAAAATTCCTTTTTCTTTTTCTTTTTGTATGTCAATTTTCTTGCTTTCTGCAAAAGATTTCTTAAAATAGTATAACTAAAAAGTATAAACTAAAAGTTGTATATTTATGGTAAATTTTGACCAATCTCGAAACATCAGCAATGTAGCAGCGTTTCACGCCAACCTTTTATTTATTTAACAGTAGTGGTGGGTAAACTCTTTAAATAGAATTTACTAAACCAAGAAGCATAAATCTTCTATTGCTATAAAATATTTGCTCAGAAAGGAACAAATTTGCATCTCTGGCAGTAAATTATGAAGCAGAGTCTTAGTAATCCTCTTATTTATCCGATTCTTTTTTAATCTATATCGGTTTATTATCTTTCAAAAACAAGTGCCCAATCACTATATTTTTCACTGTCTTATACACTCTATTTTTTTCTATTTTTGCCAAAACCCTTAACTCAATTCACAAAAATAATTCCTAAACAAAATAAATAAAATTTTGGTAAGAATTTATCAAAGAACGCCAAAAGAAATTCTTCTACTTTGGTTTGTGTGTTGCCACCATCAGACATCAGTAATTAGAAAACTTAAAGTCCACCATATATTGTTATATATCCACCGCGTATTTATACTAAATCATATCAATATGACTCTCAATTTTCCGTCGTTTATTTCATTCTGTTTATCGTTTTATCACCTGTGTTATTGGATTAAAAAAATAACTCTTTTGAGTAGGACTTTTTTAAAGTGAGGTGTTTCAAAAAATAGACTGTTCGGTTTCAGGCTGAAAATGACCACAATACAGTTTTGACACAAAATATCTCATGTAATCGCCAGTCTAAGAGTCGAAGTCCTATTAACATCGGACAACAGTGTCAGTCGGTGATTTGCTAGTCATGCGATGCAAGTTTTAGCCATTTTAATTAAAATAAATCGGTTGCTTAAATCAGGAGTTTCATCGCCTTCCGCGATTTGAGCAAAATATAATAAGACTGAGGAGAAAAACTTTATGAGTCACACATCCGCAATACATAAATCTGTGGTTAAACACTGGAAAAAACGTAAAAATAATACTCCCCTCTATGGAAGTGGGGTTTTTTCTGGAAACTGACTCAAACTTATGTTGTAGGGATAAAATTACCATGCAATTTTAAAGGGCGTAGCCAGTGATCAATGTGATTCTGACGAATTATCTTTATGAGAAAAGTAGCACTGTGGTTGACATTTTCTGAGACAATAAAGAGCATTCAAATCAAGCAGCCATTTCGGGATTTGAACCTATGTTGCCTTCGTCAGCATCAACTTTAATACGTCTTATCCACAACGTACTTTGACACAGTATATTATATATCATATAATATCTGCAATATGACATATCCTCGTTATATTTATAAAAAAACAAAATAAAATTTGTAAAATAAACTCAGATTCAAATAAATTTTCAACAAGATTTAAATTAAATCTCGGTTACGAAGTTTAAGCATATTGAGACATATAATCGTTTAAATTCGCTGCAACCACAATATAAGACTATTTTGAACTATATTATCGTATTTTTTATGCTTCCTTACACGATACTATGGTTTAAATTAAACGGAAGTATGGATAATAAAATTAAATAAAGTTTTTATTTTATTTCTTATTTTATAACCGTGATTGAACAGCCGACCTAATTTTGAATTTGTGACTCCCAATGTTCAACTCCATAGCCTTGTAATTTTAAACCTAATTCAGAGGACAAGGGAACTCCTGGATCAAGTCTTAAGAGAAGTTTTGCCTTCGTGGAGGACTTTTTGATGATTTAGCCCGTATGTGCGTTACATGGAAAGGAAAAACACGAAAACTTTTCACCGTCAGGTTCCACCCAAATCATGATCCGTCTACTACTGAAAATATTTATCAACACTGTGGTTGGTGAGAGCCGGGTAAAGATAAAGTTTGCAACAAATTATCACTATATAATGGTTTAAGGTAGCAATATCATGGTTCAACGTTGAACGATTTTTTCTAAATGTGCTGTAACCGCTCTATAAAATGAGGTTCTTAATGTTTAAAAAGAATTGTATGTTTCTGATATAAATAACAATTATAATTAATTTTGAATTGATTATTTCTTAAATTTTAACACTATTCGTTTTAAATACTTTGCTACTATGAGTAAAGTAAAATAATATTTTATTGATTAAATTATAAAAACTACTTCAAGGAAAACATTACCATCTACATTACGAGGAAAAAAAATCAAGCTTGATAAATGAACTCAAACACAAATTCCGTTCTTTTTCTTAGAATCTACCTTTTCAACTAAAAAAAACAAGATTTGTTTCTCCCTTCAATCTATAAAAACACCCCTTCTTAATTTAACCAAATAGAATGTAATGTGTAAATTGAGATCCGTCAGAAACATCATTACGAATAAAAAGATTAATAAGTTTCTGTTCGTTATCTTAGCTATTTTTCTTAGATTCCTTTATCAAGAAAATAAAAGAAAAGCTATTTACTCTTTCACCTTCAATACTCTACGTCTGTTAGAGGTTTTTCTATTTTAGATGATTTATAACAACAGGGGCACACAGAAGTCTTATCGAGCTACGTATTTTAGCGAATATGTTTTTTCTTGACTTTATTCGGTAAATAAATCTGAATCAATCTTTTCACAAAGCTGTTTTGAACAGTATAAAAGTCATATTCTTTTACGTGCTTTTACCATTCTGATGAAATTCCAGGATATAAATTCTAGAGAATAGCTGAAGGAATATTATTTGGTTCTAAAAGGGCGTTTTAATAAATAGCTTTAGAATGTTTCTTTTAAACACTCGGAGAAAGAAAACATAGTACTTGGCAAGGAACCATTTGAAAGAAGAAAATAATTTATTGAGTTTTTGCTCTTTTTTGAACAGATGCTTCAGATACTGAAAATGGTTTAAATATAATGTAACCAATACAATTCGTGTCATTACTTTTTGCTCACGAAAGAAAACGCATTAGTAAAGTTGTAACTTAAAGCACGTTACAGTTCATTTGCCAACAAAAACGTTTGAATAAAAATGTAAGGAATATAGTAATCATGTATTTTTCTAGAGTGCATAATGGGGCCTCGGTGGCTCAAGGGATAGAACGCTCGCCTCCCAAAGAGGTGATCTGGGTTTGCATACCAGCAATGACCGGTCGATAATATCCACCCTGACCACAGTGCTGCCGTATAATATTCTCCCTAGTAGGCAGATAGTCGGTTAGAGTCCTTTTGCCATCAGGCTAATCTCGGAAGGTTTCTTAGTTTTCCTCTCCATATAACACAAATGCGGATTAGCTCTATCGAAGCGTCCTCCATATGGAGACGAATTTCTCCCAATACTTGATCCAGGAGTTTTCTCGTCTTCTGAATTTCACTCAAAATTACAAGGCTACGGAGTCGAACATCGGTAGTCGTAAACTCAAAAATAGTTCGACTGTTCGATGACGATTATAAAACTAAATAAAAATAAATACAATAAAGTGTACAATAAAGTGCAACATCTTATTCAATTTTTTTTTACTTTTACTAAAATCTGACTTTTGTAAAATATGTGAAAATAGCTAGTAATTACGAACTTAATTAGTCTTATATATCTTTTCTATTATTAACCTCATAAAAAATAACAACATTAAAGAAAGAACGATTTTTGTGTACCCTAAACTTTGCTTCACATCTGAAATTTTTTCTAAAAATGGGAATCGGAAATATAATTGTTTTCTTTGGAACAAAAGTTGCCTAATATCATATAATACAAAGGGCACTTAAAAAATTTGATACAAAAATTAACACTACGTATCTTTTCCTTTTTTTCATGTAAATAATTTTTACTCATGTCCATCTTCAGAATGGTACTATAGACCTTTACTTCTGAGTTTTAAGGCTTTTATAAAAGTAATTAACTTTAGTCATTTTGGTGTTCTTGGCCTCCCAACAATTTCTTACCTCAATCATTAGGCTTAGCCAATAATCAACGAACTCGAAGCTATTTCCCCCACTTTACTTGAGGAAACTCATTAGCATTGGACATAATTGTTTAGGTTTTTATTCCAGTTTGATTGGATTCCAGTTATTCCACTTTACTTCTGAGTTGCAAATGTTTTTCCAAATGATATTCTTAACTTCGATAATTTTGGTGTTATTAACCTCCCAACAATTCTTTACAGCAATCATTAGGCTTAGCCAATAAGCAACGAACTGCAAGCTATTTCCCCTACTTTACTTGAGGAAACTCATTAGCATTGTACAGTGCGCAAAAAAATGTATTATCAGATATTTAAAATTCGACTTCTCAGGAACTACGTAAAAAATTTTTCAATTCACTAAAAGAATTTTAGAGATATAGGGAAATGCGCAAAAATGTAAATTAACATAAAGGGGTCAAAACTTTGGATGACCACGTTCCTGAGCAAACCATTGGGACCATATTTTCCAGATTGCGGCCACTCCCTATATTTTGGGGGTCAGAAATCCGAATCCGTCAATAAAATAGTATGTTTATTCAGAGTAAATACTTCTTTGTGTCTAATTTCGTAACTTGGGGCCGATATAGCCTGGTTGGTAGGACACTGGGCCCATGTTCAAAATTTCGTGGGTTCGATCCCAAGCTGGCCAAAGACTCCCCGTGTAGTAAATAGTGACTGAAGCACGTTAAATCTGTGTAGTCGCAAAGTCCTCAATGTTTCCATAAGAAAATTACATCTGGGAGCAATGATACAGGAGTTTCCTTGTCTTCTGGTTTGGTTCAGAAATTACAAGGCTACGGAGTTGAACATTAGTAGTCGTAAACCCAAAATTGGGTCGGCTGTTCAACGACGGATATAAAATATAAAATAATTTCGTAACTTGAAAGATCGTCTGCACTTATTAATTAGCATATTTGAGGTCACCCCCTCGAGTTATTAAGGTTGAGTCCTATAACATGAATATATGATCATTAGATCAAAAGTAATTCAGGGTGGTCTGTTTTTTTCTTTTTTTGGGTTTTTTTGTTTCTTTTTTTGTACACTGTACATAATTATTTAGGCACTTAATCCAGTTTGACGACTATAGGCACCCATAACCAAGTTGTTAAAAAAAGTAGTTCCTGTTTAAACATCGGTGTACGTACACTTAACTACGCTTCATCGTTTGCTACTGTTGATATGAAAGCGATGCAAGGACGGATTTCGAAAATAAGGTACGCAGTTCAGGTCTTACAATTCAACTCGCTTCAGAAGTCTCCTTGCTGCCAGAGTTTTGTGTTTTCTAACTTTGTCAAGCACAAAATGGATCCATTTTGATTCGATTGCTTTCCTGAGCTTTCTTCAGGTTTCCAAATACTGCTTCGTTCCATAGCTTCAGATAATCGAAGATTAATTGGCTTTTGCTCGAAAAATTATTATAATATTATTATAATTTTCATTTTAATAAACACCGCAAAGCGACTGAAAAGCCTGTTCTGCATTTTGCTTCCTTCATAGCCAATTTCATCACATCATCAACTACATTAGCAGACTGATAAAGGCCATCTTTTGCAAAGCTAGTGCCTTCATTTATGTTTTTATTGCTTAGTTATTAAAATAGATATAGTTGTTGTTGTCGTCGTAGGCTATTAAGGCAAGAGGTGCAATTGTTCTTGCTTTGCTGTGGCACCCTATATGGGCAAGTATTCAACTTCTGCCACACCCATACGTCACACCCGTTTATAGGTGGATTCATTCATTCATCCACAGATTGTAATTTTGACCAGAACCAGAGAACAATTCATCTCCAAATCAGTACATACAGAGGAATAATTTGTTATAAGAACATGGAGGACTTTTTGGTCAGACATATTTAAGGTGTACCAGTCCCCATTTACTCCAAGGAGAGTGGTGACTGGATTGGAACTCCGGTTCTTACGAACGTGAGTCCAGCGCCCTGCCAACCAGGCTATCCCCGCCAATAGATATAGTGAATAATTTATTTCAACACGAATTTCTTTAGAATGCATGATAGACAAAACCTTTAATTACGTTGTTTAAATACATAATTTTGACATTCAATAAATTTAATTTTTACTGTTAACCATTCATTAAACTTTACTTGTTGAATTAAACATTCTTACTTTTTGAAACAAAGAAAAGTAATTTTAATGATACAAGGGAAGTTGTCCTTATATGAGTTTCAAAATCATATTTTCGAAATGATTGGCCCTAAATATATTCATTTTGTTGATGGATCGAATGAAATGAATGGATTTTAATAAAGCATGAAACATTTATGAAAATAATGATAATAGAAATAAGTGGACATAAACCACAAAAATGTATTTTTAACTTCAGTTATTCTGAATTATTAATAAAATAAATGTAATTTTAATTCTGTATGAAAAATAACTAATAAAATGCAATAAAAATGACAATTTTTTACCTTTACACATGGGAAAGTAAAAAATAATTCCATATTTCTCTTATTTACATAGAAAAATAATCTTTGGTTTTATTTTTTAAAAAAACTGATGATTTTAGCGTTAAGTTTGTAAAGGAATGTCTATTGTCATGAGGAAAAGAAACTTCACAGTAAAACGACGATTTGTATATTTAAAGTCAATTATTATCCTTGAAGGAATTTTTTGACAATATATTTTTTCTAAATGTAATATTGTTTTTTATTATTTTCAGCTTCAATAACTGTAAAAGAGAAAATGCATAGAATGAAACCTTAATGCTTAGGGGAATTCAATATTAGCAAAAACAATCAGTAAAATAATATAATTACTAAGCTTTCGAACATAAATTTCTTACGATAAAAGGTAAATGCGTGTTAAATTTGAGATAACTATAACTTAACAAAAACTCATAGAAAGGTAGAAAATGCTTTCGGTTTTCACATATACATAACAGATATGTTGTTAACCTATTTAAAAGAAGTGTTTCTCAGTTAAATATGAAAAGATAAAGAGTTTCAACTGGACATTCATATTAATGAGTCAAAATCATTTAAGTCCAATATCACTGAAATCTGTCACAGTTAAATCATATACAGAGAGGAAATAATTGTAAATGATAACAGATCATGTAAAGTAGCGTGAATATATATACTCACCTTATACCGCCAATATATTACCTAAAATAAAATAAAAAAATAAAAAAATTAACTTGAATAAATTTAATCTACAACATAATTTTATGTCTTTGAAATTTTATATTGAATTAAAGGTTGTTAATTCATAAGGAAGGAAAGATAAAGCATGAAAAAAGCATGATAAAGCTTGAAGATTATTAATTCAAAAGGAGATCAAGACACTTTTAAACTTTTATTAGGTCTAATGTAAACTTTTATTCAATTATTTATTAAAATTTAATACCACTTCATTTTATATAAGGATGAATTCCATAAATCTTTTGATATCGGGTATTTCTAATTCTGAAGATCGCAATAAATATAGTATTCTAAATATATATACATGGTTATATATATTATTGAAAATGGAATAAACTATGGAAGGAATTAACTACAAAATAAAATAAAATAAGCGGCTGTATAAGCACGTTTTATCAGAAAAATGTTTTTATGAAATTTGATATCTTTTGAATATATTTTATTCAAATCGCTTTATTAAATCAAGGATAAATTAGCAAGCTACTTGGAACTAAACATAGTATTTTTCAATGATTTGAAACTTCAAAGCATTATTTCGGATATTCTTTGTTGATGATATAAGAATTTGATTCTATAAAATCTAAAAATACCTATACACAAAGCTAGTATCTTAAATACTAAAATAGATAATATTGAATATCTTACATAAAAACATAATTGGTTCTACTTTGTAAAATCTAGTGATTCGATGTTAAGTTTGTAAAGGAATGTCTAATGTCAAGAGGAAAAGAAAGTTTGCAGTAAAAAACCAATAAAACGTCATTTTGTAATTTAAGTCAGTTATGATTCTTCAACTCAAATAAATATGTGACACTATACTTTTTTAAAATGTATTACTGTATTTCAATCAATTTTATAATTAACTTAACTGCAATAAAAGTACAAGGCGAATAATCCGAAATAAACCATAACACTTAGGTGAATGCGATATTAGCTGATTCAATCAATAGAATAGCAAGAAATATCCATAGTGTGAATATAAGTACCTGATGAAAAATAGTAAATTGGAGAAAATGATAACCTAGACAAAACTCATTGAAAGGTGGAACACGCTTTCAGTATCACGAAAGCAATCGGATACTTTGTTCACTTGTAAGCGAAGCGTTTCTCATCTAAATAGTATATAAAAGGATGAAGAGTTTCAACAGGACATTCATTTTAGCGAGTCAAACTCAATTATACACAATGACATTGACTTTGCGTGTAGCAGTCAGAGATGATACGTCGGAAAAATATGAAATCACATGCATACAGCGTTTACGTTGAATTAAAACCTCTAACCATCATAGTTGTAATTTTATTACGATAGATCCAAACGTAAAGTAATTTTTTTAATACATCAACCTCTTTTTCAATTCACTGTCAATCTATTTTAATGCACTAAAATATTTCAGACTACTTCAATCTTTTTTAAAGACTGTACTTACTGTAAGTACTTAATGTATGTCTGTAAATATGAATGTATGCGATGTGAGTGTATGCGATATACGTGCTGTTAAAATCTGTTAAATCTATAATCTTGTGGTCGGTCGCTATGCACTACTATGAGTACAGAGATCTGGAAAAATATATCCATTCCCTTCAGATCTATGTCTAAATTGTGATCTGGAAAAATATATTCATTCCCTTCAGATCTATGTCTAAATTGTGATCTGGAAAAATATATCCATTCCCTTCAGATCTATATCTAAATTGTGATCTGGAAAAATATATCCATTCCCTTCAGATCTATGTCTAANGCCTTGTGAAACCGAGCAAATTTAAGGCAGAGTGTGCGTTTCTTGTTTTTCAGTGGCGCCATCTATGGCCAAGAATTCAACTTCTGCCACACCATACGTAGCAGTGGCACCCTTTTGTAGGGAGGACCCATTCATACATCCATTCATTCATCCACAGATCGTAATTTTGACCTGAATCAGAGAACGATCGATCTCCAATCAAGTACCCCCAGAGATTTTGATTTGTTATGGGAACATGGAGGACTTTTGCAACTCGACAGATTTAACGTGCATCAATCACTTTACTACACGGGGAGTCTTCGGCCGGCGGGGTTCGAATCCACGTATACATACCTATAATATATACATACGTATAAATACCACGTATACATACGTATAAATACCACGTATACATACGTATAAATACCTGATGAAAAATAATAAATTGGAGATAATGATAACCTGACCAAAACTCATTGAAAAGTGGAACACGCTTTCAGTATCACGAAAGCAATCGGATACTTTGTTCACTTATTTAAACGAAGCGTTTTACATCTAAACATCGTATAAAAGGATGAAGAGTTTCCACAGGACATTCATGTTCGCGAGTCAAAATCAATTATACGCAATGACATTGACTTTGCGTGTGTCAGTCAGAGATGATAGGTCGGAAAAATATGAAATCACATACAAACAGCATTTACGTTGAAATAAAACCTCTAACCATCATAGTTGTAATTTTATTTCGATAGATCCAAACGTGAAGTATTTTTTTAATACATCAACCTCTTTTTTCAATACACTGTCAATCTATTTTAAAGCACTAAAATATTTCAGACTACTTCAATCTTTTTTTTAAAAAACTGTACTTAATGTAAGTTTTTAAGATAATGTCTGTAAATATAAATCAAAATACTAAGTACTAGTTAAAAGTTATAGCTCTATGGAAATACCAAAAATCTCTACAGTTTTTACCAAAGGTAATGATTTTGGTAAAATTAACATTGGAATATCGTTTTATAATCTGTGTAATGAGCTAAATGTGGTACTTTTATCATGACTACCTTACAACATGACGAAAAATCATGTATTAGGTCTAATTTACTTTTCAGTTTTGTATTTTTATATTAAATACGTAGTAATAAGAAAAATAATTTAGGAAACTGGAATATCCTAAAAACTGTCGCCATATGAGAGGAAAAATTACTAAACGAATGGTTGAAATACCGTACACTGTGAATTTATAAAACAGAATTCCAGAATTATGCTTCTTTTGGTGGAAGAGGGGGCGTGGTAGCTTAGTGGTTGGAGAATCAGTCTCTGGTCCTGAGGGGCTGGGGTTCAATCCTAAACTCCTCTAAGACACCTGAGTGTAGGCGATATACGTACTCGTAAAATCTGTTAAATCTATAATCTTGTGGTCGGTCGCTATGCAGTACTATGAGTACAGGGATCTGGAAAAATATATCCATTCCCTTCAGATCTATGTCTAAATTGTGATCTGGAAAAATATATCCATTCCCTTCAGATCTATATCCAAATTGTGATCTGGAAAAATATATTGTGATCTGGAAAAATATATCCATTTCCTTCAGATCTATGTCTAAATTGTGATCTGGAAAAATATATTCATTCCCTTCAGACCTATGTCTAAATTGTGATCTGAAAAAATATATCCATTCCCTTCAGATCTATATCTAAATTGTGATCTGGAAAAATATATCCATTCCCTTCAGATTTATGTCTAAATTGTGATCTGAAAAAATATATCCATTCCCTTCAGACCTATGTCTAAATTGTGATCTGAAAAAATATATCCATTCCCTTCAGATCTATGTCTAAATTGAGGAAGTGGCTTCACGAATGAGTGGTGCTGTCATGGGGTTTCAAATCCAGGTATATTTCCATGGTTCTCTCTTGTCAAACGAAAGGCGCACCTTCCTAACTTTAAATCGCAAATGGCCAATGGCTGGTGACCTTGCGTGTAATTTTTACCAGAAATGTCATTACCATACAGTGCTGCAATTTTATCAGAATTTTTTTTCTTAGTGCATGAATCGGCACACTGCTGTAAAATTAAATATTCGATAAATATTTATGTTAATACTAATGTTAGGAATACTCTGTTAAAAACACACGAAAATATCATTCTTTAATAATTAAAATACATTCAAAAATCTGTCTTAAATATAATAACTTTCTGATTCTTTTTACTAAATATCCTCGCAAATATATTTTCAAATTGTTCGTTTTTATCTGGAAAGCTACAGATGATAATACGACTTGTTATCAAAAAAGTTAACTTTAAATGCTTAAAATACACAATACCTTATATTAATTAAACATAAGCAAACAAATCATTTTAATTCATAATTTGAAAGAATTCAAAATTTACTTTATAATATTACTTGAAATAATTTAAGAATTTTAAAAAGGAGGATTAATTTATTTTTGGAGACAACAAAATTTAAAATCAATTATTGCTAAATATGCTTCTAACAATTTGTTGATGTTAACTCATTATTCTAAAATTAATATCTAAGCACAAAAATTCTTTCTTTTAAATTTAAATAACAATTATCACAGAATTTCCATAAGAATCTTTGAGATGAAATTACTCAATTCATCATTCTTTAGAAATAAAGAAAACTATAATTTATATCCATATCTTTTTAAAACTTTATCTCATAACTTATTTTAATTTTTTAATGCATAAAACATAGCAAATTTAAATATCAAATAAACGTTTTAATAATAATATAAATAATTAATTATGAAATTCCCTGCATTTTGTTATGATAATGAATTTAAATCGTTTTTAACGTCACTAAAGAAATTTATAAAGGCTGTATTTAATTTCCATGGCTTTATCATAATAGAATTATAAGTGAACTATTGTTCCGTTTAACTATTATAATTGCAGCAAAATTTTATTACCTTATTTATTGAGTTACCATATAAGTCAAACTATTGGTTTGGCACTGCATGTTTTCGGTTTATTTTCTAATTTAACCTTTTTTTTATTTATTATATTAGTTAATTAATTTTTGTTTAATTTTTATTAGTTATTTAATTTTTTTATTTATTATATTAGCTATTTTTGATACAATAAATAAATGACACTTAATTCCCTAACTATCATGATAGATAGAATCCACAAACTTTAGCGATATTTTAAAGTTATAATTTAAAACCTAATAAACTCTATATATTTATACGAAAATTTGACCAGCATTGACTTTCATTATACTCTAATTTTGTTGTAATAGTTTGCTCATAATTGCGTAATCTGCACAAATGGTTTTAAAAAATCTGAATATACAAAATACATTTGTAGAATTATAATTAGGGTCTTATTGCTTACATTGCGGTTTATTCACATTAAGGTTCACCCAAAACTATTCTAAAAAGCACATTTTTTGTTTTATTATTCTTGTATTTCACCTAAAACTTGATTTTCCATAGTTGCATATTCTGCAAGACTTACCAAAAGCGAATTAAAGTCATTTACAACAATTATGCAACTCTTTGCTTCGATAAGTACTTTACAAAAATTCATTATGTATATCACTATTTCCCTAGAAAGTTTTTTCTACAAAATCTATAATACGCATCATCTTTTGTTGTTTTTTTCGTAAAAAACTTGATTTTTTCCTAATTGAGTATTCTTCTAGTACGAATATCATTTCTAATATCTAATATCATTCGAATAATAATATTCTAATATCATTCAAAACAAGTCTATTATCATTTACATAACATTTACAACTTTTAAATCTGTAGGAACTTTACACATAGCTATTATAAAACTTATTATTACCCTAAAGTTAGTGGTGTTTTACCAGCAAAAATATGACATTTCGGTTCTGTTCAATCAGCAACACTTATAAAAAAAATATCCTAAATCCTTCCTAAAATTTTCATACTAATAATCAAGTTCTTTTCAATGGTCTAATGCAAGATTAAATAGCTATTAAAATACTACTATTTCCCTTGATTATTGCCGTTTTCCTGTAAAATCTTGACCTCTCAGAGCAACACAATCGGTGAAACCTGCAAAAACAAATCTGAAATAATTTATACAACTTTAATCAAAGCATAATTCTATTTAATCCCATGAATCCAGTTAAGCATTTGCCCAATAACTATTATAATCATCACCTTCTACCTCTATTGTTGTTGTCTTTTCTCAAGAATACTTGACCTTTCAGACTTCGGGAAACTTGCCTAATCAGCAAAACTTGTCGAAACAAGTCTGAAATCCCCTTCAAAATAAACAACGTCAGTCGATCTCAAACCACATTGAAAATGGCAGTATGTGCCATGGGATTCAGAGGGCCGATTCTGCCTCGTGCAACTGGAAGATAATGTTGTCCCCTTGAGTACGCCCCGGTTATCGTAATGTCGACAGTTGGTCGGGACCAACTACACACCAAAAAGGGATATAGTTTCCATGCCGGATTGTCGAGGAAAAGTTGTGTTCTCAATTCTCAAGTGAGAACAGGATATACGCCAAGTATTTTTCAAACGATGTACGAGAAAAATGAGGAAAGAAAATGACATTAAGAGATTGATGGTGCATTATAAATTGCGCAATTGGTGGGAAGAACTTTCTCTCGAAATTAACGGACATTTCTTTTTCCTTGTTGATAATTTTCTATATTTTGAGTATTGAGTACTAAATTCTAGAACAGGGGTATTTAAACTTTTGCTCTTTGAGGAACCTTTTCANGATATGCTAGTTGGCTTTGTTTTTGGCTATGATATATTATGATAAATCGCCAAAATTTTGGATCTCCTACCCATACTTTCTCTGTCCGTTGAGAATAAGTATATTCACTTTTTATTTCTAAATTGGTGAGGCTGGGACCCCTTTGGGGGCCGTAATTTTGATATACCGTAATTTTTACAGTAATAATTGTTGTAAAATCACTGAATCATTCTTATTAAATGAATATTATTGTAAAAAATGGATTTTATAGATGATACACCCAAAGATCTGGTACTTTATACCGTTATTTGATCCGAAATTTTTTCACCATTTACTCAAATTTACACAATCCTCATTTTACTTTTATTTTATCACAATACAAACATCTTAATAAGATATTGAACAGATAGATAGCTAATGTTGTTTTTTTATTGTGCAAAATATATTCTATGTATAATAAACAAAAGCAATAATATTTTAAATTATAGCAATTAATTTTAAAAAAATTATTACTTGACCGTGATTGTTTTGAATTCGAGAATAATTCCTTATAATATTATAATAATTTCATTATAGTATTTTCATAATATAATAGTATTTTCATAACATAGTAGTATTTTCATATCGTGAATAATTGCTTATATTTGCAAGAAAACTGCTTTTAAGAATTTAATCTTTTTTAAAAACAAATATTTTAATAGAATTTCAGCATTTTGATCAGGCAAATAGTGATCACTTGCGGTACTCCTTTCAAAGTTTTCAGGAAACCCTAGGGTTCCACGAAACCCAGCTTACAGGCCTCTTATCAGTAAATACTTAAGGAAAATAATATTCATAGTTTATAAATGATAATTTATTAATATATCATTTGTTATATTTCATAACTGGAGTGAAACAGCCGACCCAATACTAATTTTACGAATATCAATGTTTAACTCTGCAACCTTCGTAATTTTGAACGCAATCCAGAAAACAAAGGGACACCTAGATCAAGCTAATCATCGTTGAAAACTTTTCGATGGAACTAATCCTCATTTGCGTTTGATGGAGAGAAAAACCACGAAGGCCTCCCACAGTTAGCCCGATGGCAAGAGGAATGTGAAAAAAAAATGAATAGTTCAGTAATTAATATTTAATAATGCAAAACAAATTATTAGGATCCTTGTTCAAAATAAGGGAAAAAAGCAAAATTATTTTAACTACAAATTGATATTAAATGCGTAAAAATTAAATAAAAACTTCACTGAAAAGTGGCGAATCAAAATTGAAAAAGACCGGACTGAACAAGTAAAACCAGTTTGATTGCTGAAGAAAACTTGAATTCGTTTCTAATCATCTCCTTTCAATTCCCCTCTATCTCTGCTGTCAGTCATATATTTTTTTTTTATTCCCTTTATCTCGTTAAATATTGGTCAAGCTCGTATAACGTATTTTTTTTCTCGATTGAATATTAATGTGCTCTGTCGAATGTATGTATTTTTAACAGATATTCAAAAAATGTATATTAAAAGTGGTTCGTACGGAAGACCTTCTATTTTAGTATTACTCGACGAAATCATTTTGTTTTCTTGCTGCATATTTATTACTTTGAATAATATATACATCAAAATATTCCAAGATGATTTACAGTCAAAAGTAGCGCCAAATGAATTTTTAATAACCCCACTAGCCCAGATTACTCAACTTTAAGATAATCCCATTTTAAAGGACAGTTATTAAACATTTTTATCGCTTTTCAAGAGCATATTTTGCCTCTCTGTTTCTATAGCAACAAACAATATTTTTCACACGTGTCCAGCTTTTCTCTTTATATTTAAGCTCTCCAGAACTTTATTAGAAACTTTCAAAATTAAAATTTTGGAACGATATTTTATTAACCTTTATATATTTGAATGATGAGTCCATTAGCTTCGACGCAATCACTCAAGTGAAGTAATGATTTTTCTATTACATTAAAACCCTCCAAGTTTCAGTGAAAGTAAAATAATTTGCATTTAATGTCTGCATAATCAGAAGAAGAAAAAAAGATGTTTTAATGAAAAGTTGCATTATTCAAGTTTCAAATTAAACTGGGCTTCGTGTAGGGAATTGATTAAATGTAAATATTTCATCTGACAGGGTCGAAATTACTCGAAATTTATTAGGTTCAATATTTCGAAATCCTGAGCTTCTTATTGTTTTGTAATTTACGAACAGTGTCATGCAAAATTATGCAAATAAGTGTCTTTGTTTTTGTCTTTTTTTCTCTCTCTTTTCCGGCGTTCAGCTATTTCGAAATTTAATTGAACTTCCTTAATGAGTTTCGTAAGATTGTAACTTTTGATTTTAGGTGTATAAAAACGTTCTTAATTCTGTAATCCGTCTCTGGGAATACTGAAGTATTTAGACATGATTTCTTTGAATACAGATTGGGTAATCATTGTTTTATTTTTAAAGAGATTTTAACATCATTCCTACTATGACAAAACCTAAATGTCTGAATGCATGAAAAATAACTTCGCAAAATTTGGTATCCCGCATTTTTCGGAGTAAAATTAATTATTTTCAAATATTGTATAATATGAATATTGTTTGATTGCTCAAAATATATTGAAAGACACCAGAGATCAAATTTCGTATAGCATGCATTATATATGTATGTATTAAAAAAATATCAAGATTTTTAAAGGAAAAGAAAAAAAATTCTTCAAAAATATTCACGAATTTAAAAATGTTTTAAATTAAATAAAATCGGAAAATAAAATAAAATAAGGAAAAGATATCTCGTCATCGTCATCGATCACACAATTACGTCTGAATAATAATCTTAATAATTTTATTGTCTCCCATAAAAAATCTTTAAATCTTTTTTCCTGTTTTCTCTATATTTTTAACTTATTTAATGAGTTCTATGTACTTGCAGCTTATGCGCAGTAAATAAAACTTATTATTATTTTATATTATATTACGTTTTATTATTATTATATTATACTTATTATAATATTATATTAAGTTTTATAAGTTTTCATTTAATTNAATTATGACCACCCCTTCTGTACGCTGTTAGGCCACCTTTTGTGCGTATTACTACCTTAATTCATCTGGGCATGGATTCTAGGAGATGTTGGTAGGTGGTAGAAGGTATGCCAGATCATGCTCGCTGAACTGCACTTGCCAATTCCTGCAGATTTAATGGTACTGGATCAATCTGTCTGAGCGCCCGTTAAATTTCATCCCACAAATTCTCAATTGGATTAAGATCTGGGGATTGTGCTGGCCAACGAAGCTAGTTAAATTCTCTGTCATGCTCTTCGAACTATCTGAGGACAATGCCAGCTTTATGACAAGGAGCGTTGTCCTGCTGGAAGTATCCATCCCCGCCAGAGTACACCATTGACATAAACGGATATACTTGATCTGCGATGATACTTAAATACCCTTGGGCATTAAGGTGTTGTGGTACAGGAATTAAAGGACCCATACAATACCAAGAGAACATTCCCCATACCATAACGTTGCCACCACCAGCTTGAAGTGTCGTGGGAATGCAGTTGGGGTCCATGCTTTCGTGCTGTTTTCTCCATATTCTCATCCTGCCATCTGCGCGATGCATTTGAAATCGTGATTCATTAAACCACATGACCCTCTTCCAGTCATCTACTGTCCAATGTTTGTGCTCCTTCGCAAATTGGAGACGTCTGAGCTTATTTAAAGCAGACAGTAGAGGCTTACGAACAGGTCGTCTGCTTCCATACCCTATACCGCTCAATGTGCGTCGAACAGTCCGTTCAGAAACGTTCACAGTTGCTCCTTGATTAAGATCACTTGCAATTTGTCGCACTGCTGCTCTCCTGTTGCGCTTCACAACCCTGGCCAGCCTTCTCTCTGATCGAGCATTCAGTACCCTGTGACGACCGCAAGTCTGACGTTGAGACCCGGTTTTTTGCTTGATTGTTCATTCTTTGTACACATTAACAACTGCTGCTCTAGAACACTTCACAAGTGCAACCGTTTTGCTGCTACTCGTTCCGACACATCTCGCACCCACAATCATTCCACGTAGAAGTTCAGTTAAATCACTTTTCTTTCCCATATCTGAGCAAGCAACACAGTATAACTGATGATTAACTTGTCCAGCATTCCCGTGTTATAGTTTTCTTGTCCTCTAGCGGCAGCGCTGTGACGTAATAACTCATTTGCATAAAACTCTGAGGTAATCATAATAATTTGGCCACTCAGTGTATATATATATATATTAAAAAGGCATAAAGATTTTTAAAGAAAAGAAAAAAAATCTTCAAAAATATTTGCAAGTTTAAAAAAATTTTTAATTAAATAAAATCGGAAAATAAAAAAATAAGGAAGAGATGTAATCTTGTCATCAGTTCTCACGATTATATCCGAATAATAATTTTACTGTCTCCTATAAAAAATCTTTAAATCTCTTTTCCTGTTTCCTCTGTATTTTTAACTTATTTAATGAGTTCTATGTACTACTTGCAGCTTATGCGCATTAAATAAAACTTATTATTATTTTATATTATATTAAGTTTTATTATTACTATCTTAAACTTATTATTATGTTATACAAAGTTTTATAAGTTTTTATTTAATTTTTCATAATAATAAGTTTTTATTTAAAGAAAAAAAAACTTTTTATTTTTCTTAATTTTTTTCGTAATCTCTCTTTCTTTTCTTTTATCCTTTTTGTCTTTATATTTCGTCTTACGTGGTAGGGGCGCTTTTCAATGAAAACCTGTTCAGAAGCACACAAAGAAACTGTCATAATAAAGGAGCGCCCCTAGTGATACTTCCAATGTCCTATGCCTTCCTTCCGCACCCGAAGACAGTCTATAGCAACCTTCTACCCTAGAAGTTTATAGCAACATTTAATGTAACATTTTTACACTTGTGCATTTTAGCACAAAATCTACTAAATTGAAAGAACTGTATCTTGGAGAGAGAAATCGTTTGCAATCAGTAATCGTCAAAAATATCGACGATTTTTTAAAAAATCTCTAACAACACAAAGCAAAATTGCGCCCCAGTTATGCTAAGTATCATTGCTATGTTAAGTATTATCCATTGTGTTAAGTATCATTGTTATGCTAAGTATTATCTGTTATGTTAAGTATTATTATGCCATGTATTTGCACATTGTTATGTCTTCATATAGCCTCACCAGGCTATTTTTAATTTATTCGCTTTGCAGAGTATCTCAGAAGCAGAAATACTCCAGCAGCTTGCTCAACAGGTAATTAAATCTTCTGCAGTTTTTTTTTTAATTTTAAAACGCAATCAAACAAATGAAAGAAATCACTGAGACTTTTTTGATTAGACAACTCTAAACTTGTTTCGAATAAAAATTGAAAAGTTAAATTGAGACTTCACGACAAAAAACAAGAAAGCAATTTTTTTACCTGTTTCTTGATTACAGCCTTAACTGTATAGAAATGTGTTTCACTTTTTTTGGTATCATTGTATAAAATGCAATTTAAATTTAAACAAAATAATGTTTTTAAACAATTTTTAAGGACCCTATATTTTCGAATTTGATAAGTTAGATTAAGCTTAAAATTTACCATTATAATCTCTGTCTGACAGAGAGATCTCTGCTTAATCTGAATTTTTGCTTAATTGGATGTATGATGATAATGCTTCAAATTGACACCAAAAATTCAGCTACAGGGTGCATGTCTAACTTTAAAATTATTTGCTCAATAATTCTTTGAAGAAATAAGTTATGAATGCTAAAATTTTATACTGGATCATTTAAATTTTATACTGGAATTTATATTTTAAATTTTATACTGGAATTTATATTTTAAATTTTATACTGAAATTTATATAAACTAGATCACTTTAGTTATCACTTAGTAGATCACAAAGTGATCCAGAACTAATCAACCAGAAAATAACTAGATGACTTTAATGACAAATAGTTTATGAAAGATGGTTTTAGAAAGATTTCAAATCATCCCATCATTGCCTAAAAATCAATGCTATGGGTAATCAAACTAAGATTATAAAATAAAGTATACTCTTATGTGACCATAGTTACATCATGATTAATAATCAATGCAATGGCTAATAAAATCAAGATTATCAAGTAAGGTAGGTACTTACGAAATCTCATTTGC
This sequence comes from Parasteatoda tepidariorum, assembly GCF_043381705.1. NCBI lineage: Eukaryota > Metazoa > Arthropoda > Arachnida > Araneae > Theridiidae > Parasteatoda > Parasteatoda tepidariorum. The sequence continues at coordinate 37,584,159 of NC_092211.1, forward strand.
AACTTGCCTAAAAATCAATGCAATGGTTAATGAAACCAAAATTATTAAGCTTGGTGGGCACTTATACGGCCATCTATATTTTTTTTCTCAATTTCGATTTGAAACAGCAAATTTAATTGAACAATTCAAATACTAAAATCAAAATTTTATGGCATTTAAACTGTTTTGAATGCAATCCTTCTTTAGGAAGAATTTAAATTTATAAACGCTGTCTTACACGAACTGGTAAATCAGTTGCAGAAACTCTATGCTCCATTTATTCTATTCTTCTCCGTTACCCTGAATAATGACACAGCTATTACCACTCCAGTTCTGACGCTATCTCACGTGTTCACTTTTGATTTGGGTAACTTTTTTTTCAATCTCAAATCTGTTTGACAAAAATTCTGACTCTTTAACAGTTGCTTTTATGATAACTGATCCTGACTATTTAAAAGTTACTTTTATACCAGATCCTGACTTCTTAACAGTTGCTTTTATTATAGCAAATAAAACAATATTTGTTGTATGAAATATTAGCCATCTCTAATTCCAAAATTATTGAGAGGAATGTATATTGGCTCTAAAAAAAGTACAGCATACGATCAATTCTAAAATAATTAGTAACACATATTATAAAAATGCTTGAAAACAACTAGTTTGCTGATTCCTCGTGCTAATTTATAAAATGTGTAGCTTAATTAAAAATTGAAATATTAATGAATGCGTATTTACACGTCACTTGATTAAATATCAACAAATTCTTCTTGACGAGTACTTTTCTGAACTTATATTAAAATACTCATAATGTATTCTAAACTTTGGATTAAAAATAAAAAGTTACAACTAAAAAAATTGACACGCCTATAATTACGTTTAATTTAATTCAAATGGAAAAAAAGAAAAATAGGTTCCAAATTTTATATCAGCTACAATTCGTAATTTAATTAGTTCCACTTAAGTTATTTTTACTCGAATTCGATTTAAAAATGCATGACTTTCCCTGCATTGGTGATTGACAAACTAAATACACCCTTCTGAAGGTGAATAGAGGCAGTGAACTTAATTGAACAATTAAAAAATTAAAATCGAAATTTCACGGTCTTCAACCTACGCACCAATTTTATTGAAGAATTCTTAAAAATTATTGAGACTCATAATATCCTTAAAACTATTTTAAAACTTCCTGACATGCTTTAATTAGACATTGAGAAGTAAAAGCAAATAATGAAAAGTATGGGTTCTTGGACAAAATTTTCTTTGGCGAGAAAAAAAAAGGTATGTTTAGAAAAGTGATGCCTTTGACATTCCTTACTTTATCGTTTTTAATTAAATTTTGAGCTCATGGATAATTTAACTACGTTCCTCCTTGGCTTCATTATCTTACAAATTAGTAATAAAGCCCTTTGTTTCAGTGATGAAAGAAGTAGAAAGAAATTTTTATTGGCTTTGAGAAGCCAAGTCAGAAGTCACTTCAAAGCCATTTGCCAAATGGAGTGCTTGGACGTGCCTTGTTTGCATTTATACTAGGTAGAAGAACAAAGATGAAAGTAAAAACTTAACCTCAAATTGAATTTTAGGCGACAAAAAGAAGAGCCTTGGAATATTTCTGAGCTTTTGAGTTCTGACGGAAGAAGATTTTATTACTGGGAGATTTAATTCAAAAGCTAAGTTGATTATTGTGCGGCTGAGATTGGACTTAGAAAAAGTTTAACTTTTAAGAAATAGAGAATAATTCTTCAGCTGTTTTTGTTCTTCCAGGTTTGTTTGAATTTTTAGAAAGATTTTTAATTTTATCAACAGAAAGAGTGATGAAAAATAATAAATTGTATTCCTCGCATATTTGTATTCCTTGAATTATATATTTAATTGGTGTGATAAATTGATACATTTTTCTAGAGGAGTCTAGTGATCACTTTTGTTGACATATATTATAAGAATTCTTGTCAAATAAGGAATAAAAAAACACTAATAAGAACGAAAGAAAAACTTCATCAAAAGCCTGACGAATCATTACCAATTGAGGCTAGTTAACAACTTGACTCAGAATTTTCGGTATTTTTCAAATTCAAAATGTTCTGATATATACCTGAGATGATGTTATAGCATTTGATGTTATAGCATTGAGATGATGTTATAGCGATTGTTAAAAAATTTTAAAATTAACGAAGTAAAACATTTTATCGCTTTATTTTTCAATTGAATTTTAACAAATGCGATATTTGATTAGTTTATTAATATTTCATCCCAGTGAGATGATAGAAAATCCGTATTAATTAATGTCCCGCTTTAATAAAGCAGATAGAATATAACCGTTTGACGCAGAATTTTTATTAAAAATATTTTTCATACTTTTTTCCTTATTTTATGTTAATTTGGATAAAAATTAATGAAAAATCTTATATTTAGCATTTTAGTAATGCATGGATATGAAACACAGCTACATATTTTCTAAAATATTCAGAATTTTACGTTGCAATTTATGAAATATATTCAAAAAAGGTATCAAAAATAGACACAAGGTATAACAAATAGTTTACATTAAGTACATTATGTAAATAATTATGATTTTAATTAAATGAAATTCAAACCAGCTGTTAACGATAGTAATGATGTTAATGATTTTAATGAAAATAAACCGAAGTATTTATTTACATTTAAAAATTTATATTGCCTTAAAGTATCAAGTTACTAGTTTAAAAATAATTTTAAAAGGACTATTTAACTGTTTTCACAAGAAAGTTATCCGAATTGTTACTTGCCAATCAAGGGTTTTTCTTTTTTCTTTAGATATATATTTAGGTATATGTTTTAGTTCTTAAATTTATTTTGTCTGTTAAGAAATAATTATTAAGCTATAATTTATGAAAAACTATAATTTTTATCTCAAAAACAAAAAAGCATTGTTGGCTATTTAAGGTTGTACTTTAAGACTTCTCTCTTTAACTGGATGCCTGCAAGTGACATCATCGTAAGTAAAGCGTAGCATTTGTCGATTTGAAAGCCAATCAGAGTTGACACACTCGCGTGACGTCTCATACAGGTATGCAGTTAAATCTTAATTCAATCACATGGTTAGGTATAATCATTTCACTTCTTCGCGAGTTGCCAAAACCCAAATGGAATCTTTGCTTTTTAAGAGGCTAAATTTTAAAAAAAAAATTTAAAACTAGAATAAAAATTCTCTTGTTTTGAGTAATAAATTCAAAATTTTCCGCATAATTCTACAATTTGCAATCAATTTTTATAATAAAAATTTATTTATGTAATAAAAATTCTGCTGCTAATGCGGAATATACAATAAATTATATAAAATATTTTGTCTAACAATTTATTAATAGAATTAAAACTCTAACGAAAAATTATTTGAAGCTATTTTTTTATTTGTATCTTGAACCTGATTTTTCCAGATGTATTATCCCTCATTTAAGGAAATTTCTCTGCTTCAAAGCAATTTTTTTACCAAAACATACATTTTCAATAATTTACATCCCTGTTACCAATGCGAAATAGACAAAATATTTTATATAATTTACTGTCTTGCAATTTATAACTGGAATTAAAACTCTAACCAGAAATCATTTGAAATAAAAAAAATTTCTTGTTGGCATCTTGAACGAGATTTTTCCAGATTTATCACTCATTATTATCATGACATAATTCCTCATAATTGTTTCACCTAAACATAAATTTTCAATTATTTAAATGTGAAATAGACAACTGTATATGAAACTGTGTGTGAAATAGACAACAAAGCTTTACTGTAAAATAGACAAAATATTTCATATAATTTATAACTGTAAAGAAATGTAGCCTAATTTGTGAGTGGTTCAGCAAGTACGTTTACTAGTACCTGACATATTTTATGTGACTCAATTATTTGACTAACAATCAACTAAAGAACTATTTATCTCATAAATATTCATTCAGCAGTTTCCTTCCTTCACATTGCAGTATCCTTAATAGTACTTCATAAACGTAAAGATCCCATCATTAACTATTATTTTGACAAAAATAACAGTTAAGGTCGTTCTTAATTGCTCCTTTGTCATACTACAATCACTGTTACACCATTTTGTTCTTAAAAGCGACTTCCATTGAATTTGGAATCATTCCAATTCTGGACATTTTAGCAAAGCTTTCGTCCTCCAATTACCATTTCTTTTCAATTAAATCTCCTTTACGTAAGCAAAAGTTCGAAATAAAAATTACCAGCTGTCGAGGTAGCTGTTCCCCGGAGAAAATCTAGGACTTGCGTCTAGAATTAAAAATTTTCTGGAACTAGGCTGCGTTGATAAGGTGTTCTTCACTATCGAGGAGAATTAATGGTCCAGAAAAGCAAACGATAGTGTTTTAAGAAAAGAAAAGTTCATTTAAGAATTTTTTTTCTCGAAAGTCGTTCTCCTATCGTATCGTGAGATCGATTGATGAAATTTTAGTAAATGTGTCTTGAAGAGATTTATTATTACTGCTGACAGCTGTTTTTAATGAGAATCATTTTACTTAAATTAGAGAGTGACGTCAATAATTTTATTCTCTTTATGGTTTTTTAATAAATAAATTAGGAATGAAAGCAAAATTAAAAAATAAATATTGTAAATTGTACTTAGAATCTAATGTATGAAAAATTTCAACTGTCTTTCAATAAAAAATTCCTTTTGCTCAAAATAGATTTTAAAGAAACTTGTTATACTTAGCTTAGAAAATGGCGTCAATTCTTTTTAACTTTCTAATCTTTATCATATTAAGCTTTCCAATTTTGCTCAAAATCTACTTTAATTAGATTTTACTTTATTAGAGAATAACGTTAATATTTTTGCTTTTTTTTAGATTTTTTTTAAATAAACTGCTAAATAATGCAAACTAACAACAAAAATAAATAATATTCATTAAAGTTAGAATCTTATGTAAGATGATTTCAATTGCCATTTAATAGAACCTTATTTCGTTCACAATAGTGTTTAATTGTATCATTTTATTTTACATAACAAATAAAGTTCAAACTTTTATACGTCTAATTTTTTTTTATTTTAAAAAAATCCAATTTTTCTTTTAAATATAGTTATGTATTGCAAATTGTAATTAAGTAAATAATTAACCTTCAAGAGGTTAAGGCACTGAACAGTCACTATTATGGACTGGGGTTCGATACCCAATGGCGGCTTGCAACCTATCCAGTTTCTGATCGATGAGTGACAGCTTGTCTGGGAAGTCAAAATAAGGTCTGCGCAAAATCTTGACCACATTGACACAATCAGACCTTTGGTCATTAACCACCAATACTCTCCTGTCCCTCAACGTTCTGTTACGAAAACAAACTTTCTGACTCTTGCAATCTGAAACACACCTGCACATTTTAACTGAAACATTCTTGACACTGCAAATTAGTTGTGACGTGCTGTTCGCGTCTAAGTACACTCTCTGGAAAATCAGTTGAACATTGAACCACAATAGCAATACCTCGAACCATAATGCGTTGCAGCATATTGTCGTAATTCTTAAACTTGATGACGTGGTACTATGGTTCCATTTGCACCATATTAAGATTACAGTATATTTGAAACATATTAAGATTGAACAAGTACGCAATTTTTTTAATATAGTAATCCAGGTACACAACCTAAGATAACTAGGTTTTTGGAGTAAAAAACATTAGTTATACACCAAAGAGCCATTACATCATGACCACCCTGCTAATAACATGTAGGACCACCTTTAGCCCTCAAAACTGCTAGCACCCGCCGTGGCATTGATTCCACAAGGTGCTGATAGGTAGTCTGAGGTAGCTGGTACCAAGCACTCACCAACTGGTCCTGCAATTTACTCACATTGCGAGGGGGGTAGCGAAGCAGCACGAATTTGGTTTTTCAAGTAGGACCACAAATGCTCTATTAAATTAAGGTCAGGTGAATTTGGGGGCCAAGACATGACTTGAAAGTCACTGGAATGTTCCTCGAACCGATCCATGACGATTTGGCCCTTATGACATGGCGCATTATCCTGTTGGTAAACACCATCCCCCGCAGGAAAAATTGTTGCCATGAATGGGTGAACCTGGTCTGCAACTACGTTCAAGTAGCTTACAGCCGTCAGGGATTTTTCTATGAGGATTGTTGGTCCTAATGCGCCCCATGAAAACATTGTTCCTGGGCGAGAAACCATGAAAACCTGGGCGAGCTTATTGTTATAGATAGAGGGTGGTCATTATGTAATGGCTCTTCGGTGTATATATCATCACATTAAGTTCAATCTCTGGTTCATATTGCGCTAATTATAGATTTAATTCTGATCAAATAATTTATATAATTTTAAAAAAATGAAATCTTTGTTAACACACTTTGTAATACCGTTATTTTTTTTTCATTTCATCTTCCAATTTTTCATATTTTGTTTCGACAGCACGCTACAGACTCTTCATCATAATCACTAAAACAATTTCATTTTTCAATTTCTATTTTAAAAAATTTAAAGTGGCATTTTAATCATTTCCAACAAATGAGGAACGAGCAATTGAACTAAGATCTAATTAAACTTAACATATAATTTTTTATTAAAAATAAAACTATTAGAAACACTTAAAAAGCTGATTCCATGGAAATAAATGGGGACGTGCGGTACTACTCTTAACTACTCATAAATAAGACTACTCGTTATGAGGCTTTCATCATTGTAACAGTACAAATTGGAAACGGTTTTTATCAATCTTGAATTAAGAATTTTGTATTTCATAATAAATGTTAAGATTCAATTCGATAGAAAAAAATATTTAAATATAATGGTTAAGAATTAAATCTGGCAGCAACTAATCTTTCTCATATTTGATTGTTACTTTCGAAAATAACTCGAGCATGAGCTTATAAAATAAAAATTACGCGAGAGTTAAAGAATTTTTACTGAACTATGCATAAATAGCCATTATTTAAAACAAAAAAAATAAGAAAAAATTAGCGAAAAAACACCTAAAATTGTTATAACTTTCGAGCAAATAGTGATTGCGTAAAAAACTCATTTGAAGTTGATAAATAAAAAAGGCTTTAGCCTTTCAGTTCCTGAAATTACGAACTGCAAAGTGACCCGTATGATATTTTTATTAAAAGTTTATATGGAATGATTCTGGAACTAATTATCGAAAGTTCATTTTTTTTATTTCGTCGTATTCCCTATGCATTTTTCACACACAATTTTTATTTCAAATCTAAATTTTATAGATTTTACGCAACAAAACATTATGTAATGTAAATTTGAAAGCTCAAAACAGTCCCGGTGGCGTCACATACAAATTCTTGTTACAAAGAGTCAGTAAAATCAGAAAATTGCTAACTCAGTAAACCACAAAAATTTTCAATCGGGTGATTTAAGTCTAAAAGGTCTTCTTTTAGACTTAAATCACCCGATTGAAAATTGTGGAACGAAACATTTTCATTGAAACACAAATTACATTTGTGGAACGAAAAAATAACACTTAGAAATTTGTAAAATCATCATAAAAGTCAGAAATATCCTGTCTTGAAATATTCGTACAAATACTATGTATCTTTGAAAAAAATTTGCATATTAAAATAAGAGAATGGGCTTATCCCTAGATGTAAATATATACGTAATTTTCTACAGATCTGAAATTAGTTTTAGTTTCCACATAGTTTTTAGGTAGATATTTCTTTGCTGTGCTCTAAAAGTTGTTGTCACCTAATTTTAAATTTATTTTCAAATTCTTCTACATAAAACAAAAAACTTTAATAATAGAACTTTTTTTCTAGTTCTGCTTTTGCTGGAAAACATTAACAGTTTTCTTTATTAATAGAAAAACTTTAACCTTGTTCTACATAAATAGGATACTTTAAAATTTTTAGGGACTGATAACATGTGGGAAACACAAGCAATAAAAGAAACGCGTCTTTCATATCTTCTAATTGCTTATTCTACTAATTTTCTGTGACATGGTACTTTATATTAATTACAAATAACTAGGAATCGCAGCTTATAAGTAATTACATTTTTTTTAGAAAATTATTTTCCGTGAATGCATAGCACTAAAGGTTTAACCAATATTATTAATTATATTAAATAACCTAACAAAATACATATTTCCAAATAAATTCAAAAATAATTTAGTTAAATTTTGATTCCTTATTTATTTTTATTTTTTGATGTTTTGAAAATATTTTAATCAATTGATACATCAAAAGAAGTCCTTAAGCACAGGGACATTAAATGTAAATAGATGTATTTCTCAAAAACTTTTGAACAAAACCGGTTCTTAAATAAAGAAAATAATTTAAAACCAAAAAAAAGGGATTTGATTAATTTAATATAAGCTTACAAATCAGCCTAGCAAAAATAAACTTCAAGATTTTAATAATAATTCAAATACAAATAAATGTAAAATACTACAAAACTCATTAAATTTCAGTCAAAAACAAAAATATAAAAAATTTAAAAAAAACTGCAACAAATCCTCGTTTGAATATCAAAACTTTTTCTACTACACTTTTTTAAATCATCCCAACCTGCTATCAATGCATTATTTTATGCAAAACTCCCATTCTCCAAAAGATCGAAATCTCCAGGCGTAGGTTTCTTGTCCCATTTCGAATAAATGCAATTCCTCATTAAAGCCACCCCTATTCTTTTCTCAAAATAATTTCCATTTCAATTCTCCTGATACAAAACTTTATTCGAAAGAATTTCTCTTTCCGCGAACTTCGGGGTAGCAGTATCTTAAATGATTATTTCATATAAATCTCAGAATCTGATCATCAAATACAGTTTTCTAATTAATTTAAACTCGGAGTGAAGGGCTTGCGCTTTTACCCGGGGAAATAAATAATTTGATTGATTATTCAAATTCAGGGTATTCCAGCTGCGACGTCCACCCTGGAATATTAAATCGAACGTTGGCGCCTTTGAGGACAGCGTTCGACGCTTTAATGTGGAAATACAACACTAAGTTTAATGGCTATGAGAGGCCACGAGTAAACTGACTTTTCTCGTAGATTATAATGATTTCCTGAATTGATCTTTAAAAACCATTTCCCTGTTATACGACCATTAAACCCAGAGGACGAGGAGTGTAAGTACTTGGGAATTTTTGAGAGCTTATTTAATGTGTTTAACTTATCCCTTTCTCTCATTTGGATTGAAGTTAAGTAGAGGACGCAGCGTTGCCAATCACATTTATTTATTTATATTGGTTTCGAAGTTTGCTTACAATTCTTGGTTTATCTACTGTAAAATTTGAAATGGAATATTAGTTTCAATTTTGTAAGCTGTTGTTCTTTTTTCTCTTTTGCTTTTTTTGGAATAACCAGCTTGATTTTAAAAAATATTTTAACATGCTCATATGACATATAAGAGAAAATATTTTACAAACAAAAGCACTAACCAATAAAAAATAGCCATACACTCTCAGAAATAATGCTCTCACTTTTGAGAATTCAGCAGTCCTTGAACTATGTTTCATTAATTTTGAAAATTATTTCCTTTTTTTTTCGACGGAGTTTGATTTCTGATCCCCCAAAAATAGGGAGTAGTAGCAATCTGGGAAATATGGTCCCCCTAGTTTGGTCAGGACAGCACTCCAAAGTTTGGTCCCCTTAATGTTAATTTTACTTTTTGCATATGTCGCCATATATCGAGCTCTTTTTAAGCGAATTGGAAAATTTTTGCACACATTTATAAAAATTTTTGATCCAAAGATGATTCCATGCAAAATATAAAATTTAGTAACTATTTATTATTTTATTTAATAATAGGTAAAAAAAGTTTCAAATGTAAGGTACAAAAAATTTTACATCATTTTAAAGAATGCACTTTTCGTTGTAAAATACATACTTGGTAGGAAATTGGTCGAATAGTTCCTGAGAAATTTAATTTTAATGAAGTTGCAAATTCAAAATTCGATTTCTTCAACTATTCAACCGATTTCGCTTAAATTTTGTATTTTGCCGTGTAAAGTTAGATACTTTTAAATGATGTAAACAAATTGTATCTCTTACAATTCAAGCATTTTTCGACTATTATTTTATAAAATAATAAAAAATAGTAACTATTTACTAAAATTTATTTTTACATGGAAAAGTTCTCTTTTGCATTCCTTGAATAAACAAATTTTATAAATGTGTGCAAAAAATTTTCAATTCGCTTAAAAACCTCTCAAGATATGGCGACATACGTAAAAAGTAAAATTAGCATCAATTTTACTTTAAAATTTTTTTAACGTCCAAACTTTGGAGAGCTCTCCTGGCCGAACTATTGGAACCGTATTACGGCTACTCCCTATATTTTGAGGATCATAAATCCTAAGCAACCGAAACAAAGGTATGTTCATTTAGAGAAATAACGTTTTTGTGCTTGATTCAGTGACTTAAAATATCGTCTGCAGTAATTAATTAGAATATTTGAGGTCACCCCCTTAAACCATTAAGAATGAGTGAATCTGAAGATTTGATCATTAGAGCAAAAGTTACGCAAAGCTGTCTTTGTTTGTTTTTTCCTTTGGTTCATGGTGCTTTTAAAATCTTGCCTAAAAATAATGTTAGCAATAATGTATTCCAAAATTAACGAAGAAAATTTTACCTATATATCATAAAAATTTAATTTTGAAAGAAACTTGCATTTTAAAATATTTCTGCATCTATCTAACATAGGGCTTTAATAAAAGCCGAAAAATATTCTTTGAGTTAGTAAACCCTTGAATGCAGGAATTAAGTGTCACTGCAAGTTAACAAAAATTTGCATACTCCCAGTTAAAGTTACAAATTACAAGACTGTTTCTTCATTAGCGATTCAAATAGGAAGCAAGAAAAGTAAATTACGTTACTCAAGAACCCATTTTAATCGAAAAAGAATTTTATATAAATTCTGTTGAATCGATATTCTTATTCAAGGCAACTTATCTTAACAGCTTCAATTTAAGAGTGCAATTCGGAATTTCGTTCGCATAGAAAAATAATAAAATAGGATCTAGCTTACATTTCGTTAAAGTCGAAAAAAAAATTAATTTTAAATTTTGTTGCACTGCAATTTAAGTATTTTAATTAATTTTCAAATATATAAAACGATGAAATACAAAATTTTACTTTGCAGCGATGCATTTAAATATTATTTTATAAAAAAAAACTAAATTGATGGCTTACCATAATATAAAAGAAGTGTGACTTTTTTTACTCGGAACGCTTAATCAATATCTGAAAAGCCTTACTTTTTAAACCTATTCATTTTTGCTTTGATAAGACATGATGAATTTTCAAAAAATAACGAAGAAAAGCCAGTTTTTACAGTTTACGTTTTTTATCTGAACTTCGTGACATAGAATGATGCACCTCTAGTTTTAAAATGAAGTTTTTTTTTCCTTAGACTTTGGAACGCAATGCATCATTCAAAATTTACAGCACTTCAAATCGGTATCGGTTTTGCAAGAGTACTGAACATTCTCTGTCAAACTTACCCCAATTTTAACTCTTTACAAAATTTACAAAAGTTTTTCAACGGAATTTATTTCAGACCAATATTTTTTTTTTAAATTTTCTATATTATCTGTTTCTATTCACGACAAAACACGAAAGAATTATTTTTTATTTTCAGGAATTCAATAAATCATTCAGATACATTTTCTTTAAACTAGTCCCGAAGAAAATATATTTATGAATAGTCAATAAAGATTTATGAAATATTTCTCGTTCGAAGACGAGATGGGAAAAATGTAATGCAAGATCTACATAAATTATTTAAAATCTCATAAGTAAAATACATAAGTAACGAAATAATACATTCATATAAATATATGAATGAATTCTTCGTGTTTTTAAGTTTAATTAACTACGATAAAAAAAAACATTAATGAATACATTTCAGTAATTTGTTATCTTTTCCCTATATTTAAGAATTCGAGAAATTCAAATTCTATTTAAAACAAGATACTCTAAAAAAAATTTCAAATAAATACTTTTTTAGTGAAAAAACACTTAAAAAAATATTTAGCTTTTAAAAGCTTAAAAAAATAAACCGCTAGAAAAATTACAAACTGATATATAATGAAATGCAATTAAATTAATAACCATGATTATAATTATGTTTTAGAATTAAAAACATACATAAAAAAAATTAATTAATAACCAAAATAGATGTATTTTAATAAATTCTAATACAAAAGTTACTTTTTTTACTCAATTATATTTTTTCCTCATATTTGAAGTGTTAACTTAGTTTTTTAAGTGAAAAAACTTGGTTATAAATTTTATCTTAAAAAAGTTGCTTACGTAATTAAGACAGAGTTAAAACATTTTTTGTTACTTTAAATGAAAATACATATTCATATCATTCTAACTTAAAATACATTTCAGAATTTCAATTAATAACCTTTGACATTTATTTGAATTATTTCAAGATGGCCAATTAGTTTGAAACAAAAATACATTTTTGCATTAAAAGTAGATTCACAGGCACTTTTTGTTTTTAATACACTTAGAGGATCTGTTTAGAAAATTCGGATTTTTTCTTTCGAAGTTAATATTTCAAAACTACTTTATTTAAGTCCTATGTAAGAGCTGGAAGCATAGTTATTTAACTTTAAAGTTTGAGAAAATGCATATACATTTCCTTTCTCTTTCATTTGTATTGCATTGCATGTTATTGAATATTTTCTAAGTACTAATATTACACGAAAAATCTTCTACTCATCGATTATTATTATCGATTATTAAAAAAAAATTCTCGTTTGTTTAATACAGCCATCACCAAAATATTTTTTAAGTGTCATATACTTTAGAAAAATGTTTTTTTGAAATTTTCATCGCTTTATTTAAAAAGTATAATTAGATTAAAAATAAAACAAAGCTACCATTAAATCAAATTAATAAGAAATTCGCATTTGGGCAAGAAATTAAAAGTACCCAAAAATATTTTATATGATGAATTTAATGGAATCAAATTCTTTCACACTTATCCCTTAGAAAGGACAGGGGGAAACTGCAAAATCTTAATCAGAAATCCCAATTTTTAATCTATGCTTGGATTTATCAGGAAAAGTAGTTCAATTCGGCGTTCGGGTTAATTCATTTTGGTTCACAAATACCACTATAATCTGGAAAAATGGATTACAAAGTTTTTAGAAACAGATATCTCGAAAAATACTTGTCAGATCCAAAAGATATTCCTATTTCATTTTTTTAAACCCTTATTTATTGATACCAAACTTAAATAAGGATAAGTAAGAAATACACTTGAATATTTATAATACCACTATAGTCATTTAAATGAATATATGCAATCGTGCAGTGGAGTTAAAAGCTGGTAAAGTTAAATAAAGCTAACTATAAAATTTACTTCGTTATCACTTTAGGTATTGTGGCAAGTGATTGACTTCCAAATTGGTGTCTATGAGGGAGCCTCATTAGGAAGCATGCACTTTATCCTTTCAAAATATAAACTGAAAAGTTTAATGTAAGCATATTTTTAGTGGTAGATATAAAACGGGCTCTCAGGCTCGGACTCGTGATAGAATATCACTTGACAACGGATATTTCTAAGTAACCCCATGTATCTCGGGCTCGGATTAAAATTCTTGGGGCTAGAGGGGCCTCGAGCCTTCAGACGTCAGCCGAACTCCTCTCTGTTGTATAGTCCAGTGGTTCTTAACCTTTTTAAGCCGCGACCCAAATTTGAGAAATATGTTCATGTCGCTACCCAAAAAAAAGTCACAATTAGGCTGAGTAAGCCACAATGACTTATTCTAGGAGGTGTTGGTATTACTTATTATTTGGTATATTACTAACTCTTTTGGTTCGACTCAGCGCGACCCAAGAAATATGCTTCGCGACCCAATTTTGGGTCGCGACCCATAGGTTAAGAACCACTGGTCTAGTCGATGCACTTTACCTTAATCTTCACTATAAATGAATTGAAAGATCAATAAATAAATTTCTCTTAAAATAACTCCAAATTCTTTCATATTTTCTCAAATTAATTTAATTTTACTCAGTTAACTTTTCAGGCGCTTTAGGCCATATTATCCTTTAACAAAAATTATCTAATTACATTGTTTTTATTTTATTCTATTAACTTTCTTTTACTTATATGAAGTAAGTGGCTGATATACGACAAAAAGCAATTACATTATTTTTGCTATTAAACAAAATAATTCGAGTAATGGTAACTATTTAAAATAAATTCGATGAAATAGATATTTAAAGGGATTTCCAGTAAATATACAATTCACGAGTCATTGTATAATCTCTGAGGAGAAAACTAATATTCTGTTTCTACTTCCCTAATTAAATGAATAATCAGCAAAGAAAGAAACTAAAATTTTAAAAAAAAGGAATACATTATTCCTGGAAGGAAATGAAAGAAAGAAATAGGATTTGAAAGAGTTTTTCCTTGTCTATCCTCTATTTTTATTTATATTTCTTTTACAATCATGAAAATTATTAACTAGAAGAATAGATCAATTTTGGGATTTTAAAAATTGCTGTTTATTTCCTAATGGAAAATTTTTAGATAAAATTATATGTATACTAACATAAAGTAAATTTTGTTCATTGTTTTTCTTAATTGTATTATTTTTCCTAAATTAAAACCGTTTTTAGCGCAGACACTTAACCCAATTTATAACGAGTATTGTTTAAAAAGCATGCTCATCAATTTTCATTCAGTTGTGTAGCTTTCAGAAAATAATGTTTGGATAAAATTACATATACTGTGACTTAACGTTTCATTGTTTTCCTTAATTGTTTTGTTTTTCCTGAATTAAAATTATTTTTAGTGCATGTACACAACCAAATTTCTTACTAGCATTGTTTCAAAAGCATGCTTGGGAAATTGTATTCTGTCGAGTAATTTTTACAAAATAATCAATTATAAAACTTCCTATTCGCAAACTTGAACAATGAGTCATTTTTAAAAATAAAAAAAGCGAGTGATATTTAAAAATATATTCAAAAGCTTTCTGTTAGTAATTCTGATTAACACTTAAATTAATAAAAATTTGTTTCTAATAAACTATTAAGATTTTATTAAATAAATTTCGTTTAAAAATAATGTTCAGGAATTTTATGTAGGAGTTACTTTTTTCATTGTAACATTTGACAAGAAATTTAGAAAATTTTTAAACCGAACATATTCTTAAGCACATATTCACAAGTTTTCTGCCAGTTACGAAAAATGTTTAAAATTTCATACAATGAGCACCGTTCAGAAAGCATAATTAAGAAATTTCTGTTGGAAATGTATATAATTTAAATTAAGTGATAAAAAGGTTTTACTAATAAGTTAGAACAAACACTCAACATTTTAAAAAAGAGTGACATTTAAAATTCAAATTTACATTTTTTCAGTCAGTATTGCAACTCTCACTAATTAGCTAAATAATTAAAACTTATTATTAAGAAATTTGAACAAATATTAAACATTTTAAAAAAGAGCATAATTGAAAAATCATGTTTACAAACTTTCTGTCAGTAATGTAGTTTTCATTAATTAGTAAAGTAAGAGAAACTTGTTACAAGTAAACTAAATTAAATTCTCAACAAATCCTCATATGGATAAACTCTAACTACAAATTAGCTTGGCTAACTCTACTCATTTTTGCAAACTGAGCTTAACTTAGAAGATTAGTTTAAAGATTTTAAATTTCCCCAGTAATTCTCATAAATTAATTAACAAAAAATGCTTATATTTAATGCATTTTGAGTAATAAATATTTTTGAATGTAATATTGAAATCGAAACAAAATTAGTACCTAAGTATAGTAAGACGATTATGGCCTATTTTGTGGAATATATTCAGCTTTATCAGAAATTGTACAATAGGAAAAAGATGAGAAACTTCTAAAACTAAAAAAAAAAAAAAAAATTGGCAGCATGCCAGCGCTTAAAGTAAAGCAAAATTTCTATCTCATTCTGACCAGCGCATGCGCTGTTTGCCAAGCGAAAGTAAACATTATATTCTATAACAATATTCAATAACAATAAACAGTATTATTCAATGTTGGATTCAAACAATTTAACAACCATCCAAAATAAGTAAGCGGGAATTCCATAATAATTAATATTTAGTATTTCTCACTATAAATTATACATGTAATTAAATGAATTTATTTTCTTCAAATTATACAAAAAAAAATTTATTATTTCTTATAAGTGTTGGGATACGAAAAATATATGAGGATCCTTCAGTTATTATAAAAATATATCTTCTGTAAATTTTCGTAAATTGGTCCAAATAAAGCACTCTTATTTTAAGCATTAGTTTAAAGCGAATTAATGGTTTAAATATCGTATATTTTGATTTTTATTACCAGGATTATGGATTTCATACCAGAAATGTCATTATTATACAATATGGTAACTTTACCAGAATTTTTTACTTCGTGTCACAATTTTAAAAATTTCGATATAAATGTTATGATTTACATTTAGCAACATTTAATATTTTCCTATATTTCGTTGACATAAAGTCAAGCGTGAGATAAATTTTTCTTCAACAATCAATAAATAATCATTAATTAAAACAAAAAACTAACTAAATAAATAAATTAAAAGAATTGATAATTCTTTAGCTAATAATCGAGTCATCATTTTCTTTTCCATAGAACACCTTTTACATTTTTCTAAACACCTTTGTGATATAAGTTTATAAGTCTAATAGATTTTGTAAAATAAAGCAAAATATTAATCCAAAACATGAAAGAACATGAAGTTAATACCCAAAACAGCGCCGTCGTTAGCGACCCTTGTGATTTTTTAATATAGAGACAAATTTTCATTACTACATTGCATCAAAAAATTAATAAAAATAATTTTAAGTTCTGAATTTGTTTTCCGTTTTTAAAAAAAAAATCCCCAGAAAAAAGTTAGGCAAAAAATAAATTCTAATTCATTTTCAGAAAATATTCCAATAAACAAAAATGCGAATATGTTAAAAAATAAATGATAACAATAAATATTATTCTGCGTTACTTTCTTTTAAGCAAGCACGAAATTGATATAACATAAGAAAACTGTCTTTTATGCAAGTTCAAGAATGTATTTCTTTTTTCAAAAATGAAAGAAAGTGTTAGAAAAAAAAAGCAAATGCATCTAAAAAAAAATAACAGCAGCATTCCTTAGAAACCAGAAGAAATCGATAAATAACAATAGCTCTGCGAGATTTAAATCAGTGCGGAAAAACGAAAAGATTACCATCATTCATAACAACAAAAATCCGTCCGTTTGACATTTTCCAGAAACAATCGATTTTCACGTTTCAAAAATCAAAAGTGCACTATTCCCCAAAAAGAGGGCATTTTCCAAGATACTTATACCCATCCTAGCGAATTCATTTCGTAAACAACGAAGAAACCCAACCCTTATGCCCTTCTCCTTTTAAGATAGTGAGTAAATAATGAAATTGGAAAAATATCCCTTTAAGAGTACGAAATGAAAATCAGCTTGAAGCTATAGATAGTTCTCCGGTCGAAAACCATCCATTAAGAAAAATAAGAAGAATGGAATAAAAGATGTTTGGAAGATGCAGATCTCCTAATGCACTGATAAGAAAGTAGCAAACAGCTCCCCCCTCCCCACACATACATACTCCGAATCAGCCTCCTCGATAGAGGGGGTGGGGAGATTTATGATGAATGAAGCTAATATTCAAAGGAAATACGTTCCTCTGCACAATATGCTTCCCTCGATTCCATCGCAAATAATGGGCTTTTGCAGTTTTAAAGAGTTAATATGCGTCCTTCCGTTGTAATTGCGAACCGAGCGGAAAAGTCAACGTCACGTGGTCAAAACAAATGACGTCACCTGCGTGTTGAGACTTGCTTTTTAAATACAGCCATTTTGACTCGGGGGGAAATATAGATTGAGAAAAGTAGCAGAGATTTCTGACTAATGCATTCGCTTTTTGAATGAAAAATGAAGTGTGCTTCGTAATCGAAAGAATGGTATAAACAAAAAAAGTGGGTTTCTTTAATAAATGATCAACATTAATTTCCTTTTCCCAATTAAGGCCATACTTCTTTTTTCTGCACATCTCCTTTCCTTCTTTTGGTGCATTTCCTTTAAGGTATGAGCCTAAACTTCGATCCAATTTGTTTTAGGAAATGAAGTTGTCAGATACCTTAATATTTCAGATTGCTGCTTGAATAAGTGCCTGACAAATAGAAACAAAAATAAATAAATCTTTCTGAAAATTTTATAACATTTGCTCTTTAAGCTTCAGGTAATACTCTTGAGATAATTGATTAATACTTTTAAAAAGTTGACAAGTTCTGATACTTTTGGAACATATTATATACAAGGAAATGTATTTCAATAAAACTTCAAATATAATGTTTTTTTAAAAAAAATACCCAAATTTAGGGTTTGAAAATGACTGATACTTTAACTATTTGTTTTTAATTTTTAACATCAAGATTATTAAATTGCAAAAATAAGTATTTATATAAAGTAATACAAGTTCTGCTCATAAATTATCCACTCATAATTTTTTATAAGCCTTGTGCACCCCATTAAAAATATTCTGAAGAATATTTTAAGAAAATTTGAGATATTTGATCTACTCTTTAAACCTACTTATTCTTCAAATTATCTACAAATTTTATTTACGAATATAAATCTTTGGAATAAATTCTCTAAATTTTCTGCTAACTTAGACTTTAAAAGCGTGTCAAATATCCTCGAATTCTCTTCAGATTTCATTTTCTACAAAAAATCCTCAGAGTGAATTTTTTAAATTTTCCGTAAAATATAGGATTTAGAGGTAGAATAAATATCTTCAGAATCCATTTTCTTTATAACATGTAACATTCCTGATTTCGATGCATTAACTTCGATGATGTAGCTTCATTAATGTACTTGATGAAGTACGGTACTTTCGGCACTTCACCTTCACTTCTTCAGTACCATACCTTTCGGTACTTTCCTCTCCAAGTGTGATCGACTACCAGTGTTGACAAAATAGTGATATCAGGAAAATTAAGAGCAATGTGATAATACAAAATGTACAAGAATAATTTTTAAAAAAAACATTTGTAATATATACAAGTTCATAAATAGAAAAAGATGATAAAGGTTGAACTCATCTCTCTACCTCACCCCAGGGGCTTGTCCCTAGGCTTCGTTCCTTAACTAGGCTTCATTCCTTAGGCTTCATTCATTCCTTAGGCTCCATTCATTCCTAGGCTTCATTCCTTAGACATTTCCTTTAACTGAATGTACCCTGAAAGATAATGAATTTCTCTCATTTTGTTCCAGAATGAAAAAAAATGGTAACAATTCTAATTCAAATAGGACCATCCTTGGCAATCTGTCAACGTATGATAACCTAAAAAATTCCCTTTTTAAAAAACCAAGTTTTGTAATCTAGTCTAGTCAAAGTTTGGTGGATCAAAGTCACTGGTCTCCAACCACCGTTCCGTGGACCAAATGGAACCAGGCGGTCCAACGAACATTAAATTATTTCAACTTATTTACTGTGGTGTATTTCTTTCGGGTTTGTACTACTTTCTATGGATGACAGGTTGACCGAGAGCTGAAAGACGTCTCCTAAACCCACACCAATACCACGCATTTAATTGTATTTTATTTTGGAGGCATATTTAAATATATTTATAGTTATTAAATCAAAACAATCTAAAATGTAACTAATCAACCCCCCTAAGCAGGCCGCGGTAAAATTATCAAACGTTGACCGATCCGTTGCTATAAAAAGTTTGGAGACCACTGATCTTATGCAAAAGAATGTCATGATTTTAAATCTGGAAATTCTTATTGTTATTCGTTATAAAAATAAATAAATCTACATTAAATTAAAGAGTTTAGAAAATTAAGTTTGCCGAATCTAATATTATGATCTTAAAACATTTTTCTTCTTTCTTTGCTTTCTTTTTTTTCCTCGGTCATCGTTAATCACTTATTTTTTTAAGAAAAGAATCCAACATTAAACGTTATTCAGAGATCTTCCACGGCGAATTCAAAGTATCTAACGTCATTAACTCATTCTGGTAATTGTGACAAATTAATTCATTTATCAAATGGATGAAAGGTCAAATTCATTAAACTGGTAATGCCAAACGGTAGTTGACGCCTGCAGGAGGCCAAAGGGTGCTCGAATCCCTACAGGGACATTAGTGTATTCCCTCTGGAAAAGAGAATTCCTGAGAGAAATTTGTAACAGCTGTTAAGTATTCCTAATTTTAGTTGCCGGAATGTCTGCTTTGTAACTGAAATATCATTGCTACTCAAGTGTACTTAAAAATACATTCTTAGGCACATGTTAAGGGGAACTTAAAAATACATAAATGTTTAAAAACAATTTTTAATGAAATTAAATTTCAGCCATAATAATCAATAATTTTAAAATAATATTAATTTCCAAAAAAAAAACTTACTTTTAAACAACAAAAGTCATTTTCGATATCATTGGAATATTTGAACTGTTTGAATTATAGATATACAGTGCGTTCCATAATTACTGCTTTGAAAATATATTTTCAACATCCTTGTCAAAAATGAAGAAAAAATCCTACACAATAGAAATCTCTGATAGTATTTTAGCATGCAAAAAAACTTTAACAAAACTTGATGAATAATTAACGAATAATATGGGTTTAAAAACATCAAAATCTCTTTTATTACCGGTGGAAAAATAAAAGAAGTGAAAGGCAAATATCATCAATACATTATTGTTCTTGATCCTTTTAATATCCCCTTCCAAAATGGTGATTCATCTTATTTTGATAATAATTTTGCTTTTTACTTACATATATATTCCTTTGCAACCCCTAATGTTATGTATACTTATCTGACCTAAGACGTGGAAAGTATTTAAAAAATATATATTAAATCACAAAAACCCAGTGCTAAATATATGCATACTCTGTAGTTGCATCCGTTTCTGTCACATTTGAGTAACGAAAAATATCAGTGTTGGACATACTTTTTTGTGTTCGACTTTATTACATTGTGATTTTATTGTGTTTGAATTTATTGCTATGGTCTTTTGACTGTCTGTTTGCCCCTTTGGGTACTTCTGTAACCTCTATTTCTATTTCTTGTACATTTTCTGTAGATGAATAATCTGGATTAATTATTGTTTTTATCTGCCATGTTAAATAATGTGTGGAAGTGGAGTGGTAGAAATAAGGGTCCTTGGACCTCCTACCCTATAATCAGCTAACACTATAAGGGTCCTTTGACCTATTTTATATAATTTGTTTGTTTGGCCGCATTTTGTATCATTGTCCCTTGTGGCCATCTTTGATTGAAGTTGTAATCATGTATCAATCCAGTTGTATGATCTTGATGTAATCTTGACGTAAACACTAAACAAATAGGGTCGTGTCACTATTCAAATACAGCAAGTTCTCCAACAGCTGAAGTAGTTTCGTAGAATATCACTGCAAAGTTTTATCACGAATGAATATAAAAACTGAGTAAAAAAAATTTTTTTTGTTTTTGCTTCTTTGACATACCTTAATTGAATTGAAGGTATGATTTCATGGTCCGATGTCCAAAAAGCACATACTGCCCCAAACACACGGTTATATAACAGTTTCGAAAGTGCATGCGTTAAATTTATATTAAGTTAATTTATGCTAATAAAATGCATGAATATACGAAGATAATATAGTGATTACTAACAAAACTGCATAGGTAAAACCTTACAAGAGTAAACAAAATCTGATAAAATTGTTAATACGATAAGACAGTTATATACGATTTAAAATACCATAAACACGCACAAAGGCAAAGATGTTAGAATGATGGATTTAATTTAGCAAGTCTTTTATACAGAAAATAGAGCTACCAAAAATGTAATAAGATTTTGGAATATGATTTAAACATTATAAATCGAAAATAAAATGTTACAAGTATTGCATTGGGGAGGAGGATTCCTGATCAGCAAATGATGGTGGATCAGTCAGGTATGACCCATATGTAGACAGGTGAGCTTTACATATGTCCTTCGCATTCGCAACACAGGCCAAGACCCTAACGCATATTTAATACTGTGGAATTTGTTTTCACTTTGGAGGTACCAGTGTTGTTGCCACAAATTCATAGTAACTTGTCGAATGTTATTTGTCATATTTGGAAACGATTCAGACAGTGATAAAAAATTGGAGACAGACCGTGCTGCAGCGTCAGCTTGGTCGTTTCCTGGGATACCAACATGGCTTGATATCCAACAAAATGAAATGTTTAAAAAAGTCCTATGAAGTGCTAACAATAAATTAAGGATGAGTTTCGTTTTCAATATGTTCACACTATCGGAGAGTGATTTAACTGTTTGAATGAATGCAAAATTTCGGCTCCGAATATGAAGAAATAAGTCTTACAGCATGAATGGCAGCGGAAAACGGAATGGTATAATTATAGGTTCGATCAGCTATTATGACCCCACACTTAACATGCCCAGAGGATTTAGAACCATCTGTAAAAATTGCTACATATGGTGAATATTGTTACCGGTGTGAGGTGAATAGCGGATGAAAAGCACTAAATGTGATATTAGATTTGGTGTATGAGAAAAATGGAAATTTGAAATGATATTATGAAAGGGTCCTGAGTTAAATGAGAAAATGATTTACAGGCTGTGATGGTAATTCACAAAAGCCGAAAGTCAACGATCACATACGAGCATTGAAATCTAATTTGATCTAATGAATTTTCTAAGGAATCACCTTCAAGCTCTTTGTTTTAAAAGTAACTGCTTTTAAATTGTTTAATACATCCTTTAATCTAATTAACCACAAAAATAACCCAATTGTAAACACTTCAAAATTTAAAAAGTCGTTAATATAGCGGCTGAACGATCCCATACGTGCATTAAAATCTAATTAGATCTAATGAATTTTCTAAGGAATCACCTTCAAGCTCTTTGTCTTAAAATTAACTGCTTTTAAATTGTTTAATACATCCTTTAATCTAATTAACCACAAAAATAACCCAATTGTAGACACTTCAAAATTTAAAAAGTCGTTAATATAGCGCTGAACGATCCCATACGAGCATTGAAATCTAATTAGATCTAATGAATTTTCTAATGAATCACCTTCAAGCTCTTTGTGTTAAAATAACTGCTTTTAAATTGTTTAATACGTCCTTTAATCTAATTAACCACAAAAATAACCCAATTATAAGCACTTCAAAATTGAAAAATGTCGTTAATATAGAGCTGAATATCTATTTCTGAGTGTTTAATGAGTAAAAGAGAAAAGTAAATGCTCTAAAACTAATAAAAATAATAATAAACAATAATTGAAAATTAAATTAATCAATTAATTTTAAATTACCTAATATTTCAAAATGGCTTTTTAATAGTTTCAAAAAATAAACACGCAAATTTCAATTTTTAAAAATAGGAATTCAGAACAAATTTTAATTTCCTTTCTAATAATCTGCCTTCTGTTTAGTTAATAATACCTCCTTCTGCTGCATGAATATTTCAAAAAAATAAACAGTTAAATAGTAAAAATAATAATCTTAATGAAAAATTCCAACAAAGGAAAAAATTTAAAAACTTATTAATTTAATTTTTCGAATATTTAGTAAAAACGTACGACTCTGAAAATATTCCAAAACCTAACACAAATAATTTACTTTTATAAAATATTGCAAATGCAACAAAACAATCTTCTCTTTTAGTTTAATATTAAAAATCCGTTTTCCCAAATAGCTAATAAAAACTCTCCATCAACGTTTTCCAAATATTCCAACGACTGATGTCGTAATCTCCGGAAAGCTGTCTTTCAGGCTTATGAACGAAATTCTTAAGCTTTTTAAAAGTCATTCCAAAGTTCTGTCAGAAACTTTTATTCCGTCCCACACCATCCCAATCCCTCAGCTATCCCACGTGACACTCACAATCGTATTTCTCCTTTAAGTTGACTTCAAATTACTTTCACCCTTAAATTCAAGGCGTAATAATTTCAAGCTTTTAAAATCACGCTTAAGGATGAAGGATTGTGACTTTGGGAAAATCAATTTGTTTCAGGGCCATCCTTCAACTCTGGAACGAATGCCATTATTTCTTCGACTCCCCCCTCCCATCCTTCGAAATGTTTGTTATTCGGAAAAGAATTAAACAACTTTCCAGATTTTAATGAATCTCTAGTGTGTGTGTGTGTGTGAGTTTTAAGACAG
Source organism: Parasteatoda tepidariorum (assembly GCF_043381705.1). NCBI lineage: Eukaryota > Metazoa > Arthropoda > Arachnida > Araneae > Theridiidae > Parasteatoda > Parasteatoda tepidariorum. The sequence continues at coordinate 37,608,269 of NC_092211.1, forward strand.
GAAAGCTTAATGATTCTTAAGATATGTTTTGCTCTTTAATGTACGAATTGCAAATTTAAATTTAAAAAGATAGAATGTCACGGTGCTTTAATGTAACGGGAAACTTATTTGAATGTTTTCGCATCATCGGGATTGAAACAATAAATGCTAAAATTTATTCCTATTAAATGCATTTAATTTAGTTTAATTGTACATGCAGAAAGTTTTTCAATGAATTATAGTTCAGCAGTTATATTCTAATCTCAAACCTTATTGAAAATGAAATTTAAAAAAAGTACACAAATTAGGGTGGCGAATCTATATTTAACCTTTTCAGGGATTGAAAATATCGATTGAGAATTTTAATCAAGCAACTCATTGGATACTGCAACCTTTGACTTACATTCTAAAGGAGCAGTGGGGGCTCAGGTGATAGAGCGTTCACCTCCCAATGAGGTGAACCGGGTTTGAATCCCAGCAATGGTTGTCGATACCAATTCCGCACCCGGCTCGCACCGACCACAGTGCTGACGTAAAATATCCTCAGTTGTAGACGGATCATGGGTTAGAGTCCCTTACCGTTAGGCTAGGGGGGTTTTCGTGATTTTCCTCTCAATGCAACGAGAATGCGAGTCAGTTCTATCGAAAAATCTTTCACGAAGACAAATTTATCCAAATACCTGATCCGGGAGTTCCCTTGTCTTCTGTATTGGGTTCAAAATTGAATTGCCACGGAGTTGAACATTGGTAATGTAAACTCAAAATTGGGTCAGTTGTTCAACGACGATTATAATAATATATACATTTTAAGTGAAGCGACATACTTTAGCTCTTTGCATAAAGAATAGTGGTTGCTTAATGTATGTTTATGTTGTAGTGTTACCACTACAACATTACCATAGGTGTAGTGGTAATGTTGCTTAAAAATAATTAGTTTAACATTTTTAACGGTTTATAACATTCGTCGAGTTAGTATTCCCAGACTGGCTTAATTGCGCCAAAAAACATTAAACAAGATTTTTTTTAAAAACGCTAGCATAATCGGAAGAGGCATTACAGAAGTCTGAATGAAGGTCTCAAAACCTATTTGATTGCCTTCTGAAAATTAAAGTCGTTTCAATAATCGACTTTCGACTCCTCTCAATGGGATTTTGAGATCAAGCAGGTTTTGATGTTTTCAATCTTCTCCACTAGTGATTTCTATAGTATTTTTTTTCCACACTTAAACTTGAAACCTCTTTAAGTGCATAGATTTCAAAACAGTTTTATTTTCTTCGCTTCAATATCAATTTGCAATGCCTTAATAACAATTGAAACACTAGCATTCAGCAGAACTCGAAGTCATCTTCTGAATCAGTTTATGATACAATAAAAAAAGTTGTAATGATTATTCTAAATTTTCATAAAAGTATTATAGTTGAAAGTATACGTCTACGATAGTATCAAATTAATACATAGTTGTCATACCGATCGGAATTAGTTTTGGTTAAATGAACAAAATAAGCAGGATAATATGGGAAAAAAAATTTCTTAACCCTTTTCAAGACCAATTTTTTTTCCAATAAAAAGCAAATCATAACTTTGATAGCTCAAATAAGATAAAAATAACAATATTCTGCTTTAATGAAATTTCAAAAAATTAACTATTCGAGCAATTGGAGATCTGGAACACATGTATCCCACCGGGATTTTTTGACAGGACACACATGTCCCGGTGGAGCAGAAAGGGTTCAAAAGAAAAAAAATTGCTGTTGGCTGAGAGTAGACATTCATTCTACATTCATATCATTCATTTACTATACAAAATATTGATTCTACCTAGTTTCTTTAATATTGACACAAAAAAAGACAGTAGCAGCAATAAATACAAGCAATTTCTTTAATGAATGTTTATCAGCTCAAACGAAAATGTGAATAAAAAATGTGTTTTAGAAAGGGCTTAAAATTCTGAAAATTAATGCTATTGGTGCGTAAATTTGTGATGCACCTCTAACAGAACTAGTAAGTTTGCAAAAATTAGAAATGAAAACATCTATTTTAATGCTAAAACCACAGCTTTATACCTTACCGCACAAATTTTCTCTTCCTATTTTTATATAAGTTACAACCTTAAAACAGTTAGGAGCAAACTTGGTACAGTCAAGTGGCATCGAATTTTCCCTTTATTCGCTTTACATCACTGCTTAGCTTTGCTTCACAAAACTTTCCTTCTTAATTTTATGTAACATTCAAAAAATTCAGAACACATATACTACATATCTTATATGTCTTTATAAAAAAGAGCTCCACCGTCCTTGCGTGTTAATTATTTAAATACATGAAGATAGAACATGTTCAATCAGAGTTGCATAGAAAATTACATTTTGCAATCAACCAAACATTCTTAAAATAGAGGTCAAAATCCTTATTTTTAAATTAAGTTCTTTAATTTCCTTGAAACTTTTCAGAAAAGAAAAACTCACTTTGCCACGCATTTTAGTGCGTTAACTCACATGAATCTTAAGTAATGTAACTTTTTATGAACTAACTAAAAGCCTAACTTTTGCAAGAAAATTAAACTAGCTTCTTCGAAACTTAACTCTAAACCGCAAGTTACCTAAACTCGCAATTGAGAAAATTAATTGAAAACTTACATTACTTCTTTGTTCTAAGGAAACTACCTCTCTCCAAAAAGAAAATTAAAGTTCCTCTATTGAATTGAATCGACCAGGGACAAGGTTTTTTTTTTCTTCTTCTTTTTTTAACTTAGTATTTTTCTTTTTTCCAGTTTGGAAGGATAAAAGCAGTAAAACAAGATTGATGGTCTTTGATTCTCTTCTAAAACGGGATTTCTCAGCCGCCACTTTAAGCTCCTAGCGAAATATTTTTCAATTACTTCTTTACTGTATGTCGTTTAAACGTCACATGACAGCTCTGTTTTATTCATCAAAATGTACGAACCGAGTACCTGACCCATATGGTTCAAGAAAGACGAAGTGGCAAAAAGATTAGTACAGAGATAAACTACTTTTCCTACTGCAATTCTTTTTATTCTATTTTCTTCCTCTTTGACCAACACTTTAAAATTATTGGGTGTTTAGTTCGCAGAGGAAGAAGAAAGATTACGCTGAATAACTTTTCCTCTAATGATTGGATCTTCATGTTCTAGGACTCAATCTTAATGGCTTTAAATATGTCAATTAATTAGTGCTGTTGAGGAAAAACTGTAATCGCTCTTATTTAAAGCAGTTTTTTTCTACGTCCGCATGCTATCAGAATGCTTTGATTGGATGTTAAGTTCGAGCCCAGGAAAGCTATAAATACGAGTAACTCTGTTTCTCTGATATTCTTTTCAATTTCTCCTGTCCCAGTGTATGTTCCAACTGTGTAACTCTCTGTGTAATGTTCTAACAAACATGTCAATCTTTGATCCACTGATTATGAATTTCATTACAATAGCAGTGCAAACAATATTTGAAGTTGCGAAATCAAACACAAAAGCATACTTTCTCTGAAGCGTACTTTCTATATGAACATACCTTTTTCTTCGACGGAATCGGATTTCTGTCCCCAAAATATAGGGGGTAGCCGCAATCAGGGAAATATGGTTCCCATAGCTTGGTCAGGAGGGAGCTGTAAAGTTTCGAATTTATAATGTTAATTTCCCCTTTTTGCATATTTCACTATATCTATATAATTGTGAGCAAAATATTTCAATTCGCTTAAATAGTTCTCTAGATATGACGAAATACGCAAAAAATAAAATTAAAACTCTATGATGTTGTAGTTCATTTGCGTAGCACTAGAGCTGCTCAATGGGCTATTGGCGATGGTCTGGGATACATCCCTGAGGATGATCCGAAGACATGCCATCACAATTTTGATCTTTAACAGAGTAGATGGCACCCCCGCTTCGGTAGCCCTTCTACCTGCACGCGAAGTCGATCACTTTACGGTAGAACAGTTTAACGAGGACCAATACCGCACGCCTTCGGTCCCTACGTAGACTGATCCAAGTGGTCACCCACCCGCACACTGACAGCAACCAGTGATGCTTGACTTCTGTGATCTGCTGGAAACCGTGCCTTAACGATCAGTCCACTGTGTGACACATTAAAACTCTAAATTGTATGCGAAATATAGTGAAAAGCTTTTCGTATAAGACTCGTAAAATAATGGATATAGAGTTGGAGACTATTATGTAACCGGCGTGTTGATTGTTGTTGTTGTTGTTAATTATCGTCGCACTAGAGCTGCACAATGGGCTATTGGTGACGGTCTAGGAAAAAGAATCATAAAAAATAATAATTATTATTAAAAATTATTTTTCTGCAAACAGTTATTTATTTGAATAAACAAATTTTATAATTGTGTGCATACATTTTTCGATTCGTTTAAGAAATTCTCAAAATTTGGTAAAATACGCAATTTCGGTCTGTGCTTCTGACCAAACTATTTGGATTATTTAGATTATTTCCCAAATTGCAGCTACGCCCTATATCTGAAATCCGAATCCGTCGTAAAATAGGTGAGTTTATTTACATGAAGTACGTTTTTGTGTCTGATTTCGTAACTCAAAATATCGCCAGTCTCTCATTATTCTGCAAATCTACAATTCAGCAGACTTAAACTCACCATTAAGATTAAGTCCTAGAACGTGAAGATTCGATCATTAGGTCAAAAATTATTCGGGATGTTCCGTTTTTTTTTACTCCTTTTTGTGCACTGTACATTGCCCAAAGAACTAAATATAAAGTTTTCATTGTTCTTTTTTTTACACTGCAGGCTTAGAAAATGTCCAATTAAATTCAAATTTCCCAACCATCAAGGTAACAAAGTGAATTTTCTCTGACGCTATTAATAGACCATCGTGGACAGAATACGCTTGACCAGAACCTAGCACCAGTTTAATCTAATTCGGAAAGAAAACCTCTCTAAGACAAAAAAGCATTTACAATCGCAAATACCTAAGTTTCAGAGGAAATGAGAGCAAGTTCTTTTTTTTTTCACTTATCCTTCTCTAAAACTTTTCAATGATGTCAGTATTCTAGCTGGAATCAAGATATAACCGGATTATATGAAAAAACAAAGTTTCTGTTGAGAAAAAATATCTCCAATTGAAACAAAGAAACTTATCCTTTAAGCCGAAAACTATTACTCATCTGGAAAAACTTCGAGATTCCGTTATTAAACTGAAAGATATATATATATATATATATTTATATATATATTAATATATATATATCTCTCTTATGGGGCGAGTCTACCCATTCTGGTAAAATGAATGTTAACATTGTAAATAATCAAATTTTACTATTAAATTGTTATTTTAGTTACTTGGTGCAATAAATTCTATCGCCAAATAAAAGAGACAGTAAAAAATGTATTGGCATAAAAAGGGCAGTGACATTCAAGCATAAAATGACAAAACTTTGTTTTATCAGCTTTAATTCAGAAAAACAACAACTAAACGGTAAAAAATGATTAAATATGGAACTGACCTTAAAAAAGAATTTTTCTTACTTAAAACTGTTCGAAATTGCCCCATTATCAAATTATATGACAAATTAATGAATTGTACTGGGTTATTCACAAAGATCAAGCTGCTTTTAGCGGAATTTTTCTTACTTGAAACTGTTCAAAATTGTCCCATTATCAAATTATATGACAAATTAATGAATTGTACTGGGTTATTCACAAAGATCAAGCTGCTTTTAGCGGAATTTTTCTTACTTGAAACTGTTCAAAATTGTCCCATTATCAAATTATATGACAAATTAATGAATTGTACTGGGTTATTCACAAAGATCGAGCTGCTTTTAGCGGAATTTTTCTTACTTGAAACTGTTCAAAATTGCCCCATTATCAAATTATATGACAAATTAATGAATTGTACTGGGTTATTCACAAAGATC
>NC_092211.1:37614675-37647272 GCF_043381705.1 Parasteatoda tepidariorum
TCAACCGGTACCGCACAAAATATATATATATATCTTTCAGTATATCTATCTATATATTTTTCAAAACTTTTTAGACTAAAAATATCTTTTGACATCTTTAAGATTATTTGCCTTTATTTTAAAGATAATTTTATCACACAATATAACTATTTTGAATAAAGCTAGCTTGCACTTAAAATACATGAAATTTTTAAAAAAAAAAGCCAAAAACTGGGAAAAAAAACTTCTGGATTCAAACAATTTATGTGAAATTTAGAATTATATATTCCGATTTAGTTTATTACATACTCTATATGCTCCTTGACCTAGTTTCGACTACGAGAGAAACTTCGAATTTCATATTAACTCAAAAATATAGTTCCGTCTTTCCTTAATTTGAAAGCACAATCCCGAATCGTTAGTTAGTTAGTTTGGAGTTATTGGCGCAAGAGCCAGTTCTGGCTATATCGTGCCTAAAACTAGATTTATAAATAACAATTTAAATGCACCATCCCGAATCGATATATTTCGGTAAATGTCATCTCGTATGATAAAATATCGAGATTTCTAATTTTTCTTTTATTAATTTCAGCATCGATGTTCAACATGTCATTCAAATACCGGATTTCATTGTTTATTCGATTTTAACAAATGGGTTATTAGCAACTTTTCTAATTTTGCAAATTGTCTAGTGATTTCATTTACAACTATTGGAAAATTAATTTAAAGTTTATAACTGCGATTAGATTTGTTCCACATTTTTAAGTTCCAACACTTTAAAACCATCTATTTTATTCAAATAGTCTCTTAATTTACTGAAATCTTTTTTAAATTGCAAAAAAAATAATCAAATAAATTTATAATTGAATGATACGAAAAATCTCAAGAAAACTGAAGCTAAAAGTACACTTGACAATAAAAACTCATTTTATTAAAATTGAAACTGAAAAAATATCGGCAGGTTACGAGCACCCAAAATACGATGGTCTTTGTTAAGAGGACATGTGAATGATAAAATTATAGAAAAAGTTTTTAGAACCAAGAAAAGGTAAGGATGTCAACGAAAAATTTTAATTAGAAATAAATGCCTGAGAAAGTAAGAGAAAGCACGACATCCAAGGAGAACGGTGGTGACCGAAGGAGGCCATCATGCGCGATACAGGGTCAGATCAGAACTGTTATTATTTATTCTATAATAAACGTTAATATAAACAAATCAATATTCAACAGAAAATAACTACTTCGACTACCACTTTTTTTTCTCTAATAATTTTTAATTTTCCTTTTTCGTTGGCAACTGTGCTTGTTTTTGTTCATAATCTGTTTCCAATATTGTATTATGTAAGTATACTTTGTATCATCAAGTTTTGAATGCTCGAAACACGTTGACTTTTCTTCTATTTTAACTATAAAACAAAAGGTTTTGTTTTTAATAATAAAAGGTTAAATTTCTCAAATAAAAATCACCAAGTTTATAAAAGCCAAGACGCAAATCTAATATTTAAACTTTCTTGAAATTGCCTAAATGATTTAAATATTTGGCAAATAAGTCATTCCCATAAAATTAATCGAACTAAAGCTCTCCCTACGCAAACAAACTCCTATAACATTTATATTACATTTAAAGGTTCTAAACACGAATGGCTCAAAGGCAAAGAATTAAAGAAACTTTCCAATTCTAATCTTTCTCTCCACAAAATTAAGGCTTTAGGGTTTCTAATGAAGTATCTGGACCTTCACTTAGGCATAATAAGAATCCGGCATTAATCTTAATTAGTCAAGAAATTTCTGAAAGCATTATGGACTGTGTTTACAGATGAAGCATTCATCACAGTTTCAAAATTAACTCTACTGGCATTGATTAAATTAAACGTCTAGAAATAGATATTTCACATTAATTAGTGGCTACACTTTTGCGAAGGAATTTATCACGTCAGCAGACTACTGCAATCAGTTTTAATGCCTTAATCAAGTTAAATATGTATGATATCGGAAAGCAAATCTTTGATCTTTTCTTCCTTCTGAAATGGAATTCCCATGGTTGTTGAAAATATTTTAAGTGAAAAATAACTTAAATGTTTGAAAATGAATTTTGTTATAGGAAATAGTTTTTATAATTTGTAAGTTATGATGGCGATTTCAAGACAGCCCGGAAACCCTAATGCGTATATAGGTTGCTAAAAAATAAATAAAATTTATTTTTTGAGTCAACAACAGAAAACAAAAAACTGAAACATCAAGTGATTGAGCAGTCATAAGCATGAAAAATAAGACATTGTCTAATAAATTCAACTTAATTCCTGTTGTATTTTTAACTTGATTTAAAATTTAGAGTTGTAAATTTTCAAAATAGTCCTCGTTTATGCTACTTTTGCCTTATACTTATGGTTAAAGATACCACGGTAAAATCCAAGAATAGACCACCCCTTAGCGACTCTTTGAAATCTCTCCAAGTTGGCGATTATTACTGGGATCAACGTTGCGTCTTGATTTAAAAAAAAAAAAAAAAAAAAAAAAAAAACTTTTTAAATTAATACAAATTTTTAAAAATTCACTCGTTCATTCGCGAGTCATTTTCAACCGGTACCGCACAAAAAAAATTAAAAGATTAAATAATAACGGTAATAAGTGAAATATCAGTTAAAAAATGAAATAATAAGGATGATTCTAACAGCAAGCGATCAGAAGCATAAATGGCGAAAAAATAAACCCTTTTACCTCTTTTCTAACGAAATCTAACTTTCGCGTAGGTATACATATTAAATAACCAATCAGGTTTAAGAATTTTGGTGGTTGTGATCGGACGTTCAAAATAATCTCCCCGAAATATCTTCCAAAAACCTAGTTTGGAGAGATTTCAAAAACTTGCTGGGTGGTATTTCAAAAGGTCCTCAAGAGGTGGGCTATTCTAGGATCCATCCGATAATACAGGTTTTGTGGTAGTACATACCTAATATACTAATATAGTTACTGTAGTAATAAATAGGTTTCAAATACACGTAAAAGTTTAACAGTACTGAAATCAAAAGTTGCATCACAAGATGGATCAGGATGCGTATCAAACTGGATTAAAACAGAAAAGTATTCGAACTGAGATACATTAAAACAAGAAAGTAAGCGACCTCGAATCGCGAAGCAATCCGAGAAGAACTACGAAAGCAGTTTCGGGTGCAGCAACGATTGAATGCAACGCAGTTGATAAGTGCAGCGAGCAGCCAACTAGTTAAAGAAAAAAAAAATTCGATATAAACTTTACATTTCTTCCCTCTGCAATAACCGATAAAACTTTAATAAACCACGAAAAGAGTTTCAAAATTGGATTTTTCTTTCCCTAATAAATTCTTAAGGAGAAATTTTTGACTTCCATTGTTAAACATCTAGAAATGTTTGTTTCCCTTGAATTAGTGGTAACACTTTTGCGAAGGAATTTAGCATAGCAGCAGGCTCTGCAATCAGTTTTAATGTCTTAACTAACTTTTTCGATAAATAGATTCCACCTATGAATTTTTAATTTCATAAGAGTGTTAAGATATGTTAGTTAAGACATATAAGTTTTATAAGAGGGTTAAGATAATATATTTAATGGTTCTTTGCAAGTGGAGCAAACAAGTGCTGGTTCGTTTAGTAGAAGGTGCTTATGAGTTAATCGTGAATGGTCAGTACGTAATCTGTTCATTAGTACTTCAATTTTGCTGCTATTATTAATTCTTTTAAAAGGGGTGATTGACGGTTTAATTTCATGCAACTTATTACTCTATACCAGGGGTTTCCAACTTTCATGAGACCAGGGGCCACAATTAAAAACACCAGTCAAATGGCGGGCCGCAACTTTATATAGGACTCTTTTATGTTTGAAGGAACATTAAATATTACTGTCAGATTTTTAACAAGCTGTTCAAAACAAAAGTATTGAATTACAAATAATAATAAATATTTTCTTGAATAAATATTTTCTTGGATGCAAAATCTAAGAAATAAATTTTTTTTTGCACCGTTGGTATGTTAAATTTCACAGAAACGAAGGAATTAGTTTTTTAACGAAAGAAAAGTATTTTAAACCTATATAGATTTTTTACGAAAATTGTCCGCAAAAAAAAAAACTAATATATTTTAGTTCGCGGGCCACAAAAAAAGGCTTAGCGGGCCGGATGCGGCCCGAGGGTTGCCAATTGGTAAACACTGCTCTATACCATTCAGTCTGGCTATTGCTAGTTGAGATGTTTGTTATTGCCTTAATAGAGAGAAAAATAGGCCTGTTGGAAAGATTTTGAGTAGATTTTGCTGCAAAATCAGCAGCTTCGTTTCCATGTATTACAACATGATAAGGAATTCAAGAGAATAAAATTATGAAACTTTTATCATCGAGATCAATTAAAATTTCTCGTCGTTCATCGTTCTAATTCAGCCCTTTGAGTTATTCTAAATTACTCAGAAGTAACAGTGGTCGTGGTTTGATAACTCTTGGAAGTTTTTCTGGTTTAGCCGGATTAATTTCTCTTTAACAAGATTTTTTGCCTGGTTGGTTGCCTATGGCCATAAATCTATGTGATAAAGATGGTTAGGTTTTTTTTTTCTTTCAGGCAAAAATGGGGGTAAATATCTCGTATTAAAAGTTCTGATCCAGTTAAATAAGGTCTAGATGTGTATTGTCTTGAAAAAATATATATATTTTTCCAAACTCTTAAAAACATTCTTAGATTATCATCAAAAACCTTTATCTAAATATTGCTAATGGTATAAAATTATTTTATATAAAACTTTGTATTAAGCGAAATAAAACGCAGATCACCAGCTAGTAATTTCCTCTTTGAAGTGTGGTATATGTATAATAGTAACTTTTATTTTTCAAACTTTTCTTAACTTTGAAAGCAATGTGTGACTGAGAGACGTTTATGGATTTAAATAGATTTAATTAATTATGGATTTAACTTTTAGTTCGATAATTCTGATACATAAGTATTTGAGCTATTAGATTCGGGAAGAGATCAATATAAAAATATTAAAAATTATCATACTTTATTATTAAACTTTCCAGATTTCGGGAAATTTTAGAGAAATATATGAACCAATTTTATCTCTTCTTATCAATTCCATTTTCATCCCCACAAGTCGTAACTTTACCACAGTGTTTGAAAAAAACTTTCGAATTTTTCAACCCACCTTACTATATATGTCACAAGCTGTGACATTTATTTGAGTTGGTTCAAAGTTCAAATCTTTGAAAATTTAAACATCGCAAATTTACATCTTTGCACTGCTATGAGTATATTGATTGAATCAAACACATAATTTGGAAAACATCAGTTTAAATAACATCATCATTTTAAAGCATTGTCAGTTTGAGAATAAAAAAATTAAAAAAATTTCCTCAGGAACATTCAATACTATTTTTATTCAACCTCAAAGCCCATTTCAATAGTTTTAGTATAAATGTCACAAAATCTGATAGTTTTCAGCGATATATTCATTGAACCATACTTGAGCCAACGAATGAATGCGGACGCATTTCTCTCCAGGAATCCATTTTTCTGAATTTTTGCTTGCAGATAGACCGAAACCTGGAGTACGCCATGAAATTTCAAATGCTCAACTGTGGGCCAAAAGACCATGATCTTTGGCCAAAAGTCAAAATTAAATTTTCAACTAAAATATGTGTAGGCAGTTTTAATATCACCCAAATTTAGTATTCATAATCATTCCAAACATTACAATTTATTTTTTGGACCGACAAGAGTACAATGTAGTGAAAAATATGTTTAAAAAAAATTTTTTTATTTAAATTTTAAATTTATATTTCAGAAATATGTATAGGAATTTCACCACTTTTATCAGAGTAATCAGTCTGAAATTATAGTACAATTTTTCAATTTGTTGGATTAGTTAATACTCTTGACAAACTTATAGTTTATATCTTAAAACTTATCTCCAAAAATTTCTACGAGGTAATTAGCTAAACTTTTCTTTGTTGCCTTCTTTGATGTTTCTTCTTTCGAAAAAACCTGCCCCATTTTGCCCATATTGCAAAAGTGGACTAAATACACCGAAAAACAAAAATTTTATTTTTTTTATGTTTTCGCTTTATTTTGTAATTAATTCGCATTATTTTGTAATATTACTTGGGAAATATAATTTGCTTTTAATTTTTAATATAAAATTACGAAAATTATTATATTTTCATTGCTATATTTAATTATTTAAACATACTATATTATTTTTTTTTTTGCTGGCCATATTTCAGCCGCCATTTTGTTTTGTTTTTTGTTTTTTTGGTATTTTTAGTGTATTTCAAAATTTTAACTATGAATTCAATTTACTTGCACATAAAACACCCAAATTATTTTGAAACAAATTTTATCGAAATACTAATTTTGGCCACGAAACCTTGGATGCTGGCCCACTGTGTACTGAAAAGAAAATTTTAAAGTATACAAATGAAAATAAATTATGATATGATAACTAAGATTTACGCAACGGAAAAGTTCTCTTCTAATATTTTATTTGCATTTTAATATTTTGAAGAATTTTTTTTCAGCAATTTAAACTTCATGACAAACTTTGTGCTTGCCTGAACTTACTTTTTCTTTCTTTTAAATTTTAAATTGATAATGAACGAAAAAGATAATTTTCGATGAAAATTTTCTTCTTCAGTATGGCGTCCTCTTAAGAAACAAAAAATTTTGACTACTCAGAGACGATCACTTTATTTTTGACAGAATATTTTTTTAATTGTGACTAATGGGGAATTATAGCAAATCTCGTTGAAAAATTCGTCATCACATTTTCATTAGTAACAAGTCGTACTACCTCGCTGTATGGAAAATACCGATAAAATAGTTCCTTTTTCTGTAGTTAGAAAAATTCAAAACTCTTCCCTTGATTCAATTAATTAATACAAAAGAGCCATTTTAAATGAAGAATAACGAATAAAATTTGTTCTAAGATTAAATGATTTTCACTTTATAAAAAGAGATTACAATGTATTTATATTTTACAAACTTCAAAACAAATTAAATCCTTACATCACTTCCTCCTTTTACCAAAAAGAAAAAAAGCTTAGTTTCATAAATGTAATTCCAACTCTCAATATTTAGAATTCAGAAATTAATTTCTCATCATGGAATAAAAAATACATTTCTGATTATATTTAAAAAAAACTTAGTGGGGCATTTTTATTCTGACAACACTTAATTTTGCTAACTCATGCATTAAAGATTCGTTTTAACTAGAAAGCTCAAGCGGGTGTGATTTTTCTTTATTTTTTATCCGCCGCACCAAACAGATCCAACAAAATGCGTTCGTATTCGTCCAAGTAGAAGGTGTAATTAAACGGAAGGAAGACTTTCAAAGTTGGAATTAAACCTCATTTACATCCGTCGTAAATAACCCTAGGAAATAACAGCACACACAACATTGAGAATAACTGCTTGCTAATCATGCGGAAACTTATAATTACATGACGACCAAATAATTGCGATCCATTCGCTTGGAGTCGTTATATTTACGGAAAATCTGAGTATTACTATCCTTAGATTGGGCGAGAAATTTATTTCTTATTATTCTAGCATCTTCTACACACCGTTTTTGCGTGTTTTATTTTAACCAGGAATAGATTAAACAGTAATAAAAGGTAACATTTGGAATGTTTTTCTTGTACAATATAAATATTTGCATGTATTGCCGGTTGAAAATAGAAAAGTGGCACGCTTCATATTTTGTTTGTTTGGGGGGAAATGTTTCTGGTGTAATTTCTTTTAATTTATTTGCGTACTTTATTTGAGATCAAGATTTAAATTAAGGTTTCAATTGCAATTACAGATGTATTTGCATTAAATGTATTGAATCTTTTTATAGTACAGGTTTTATGTATATTGTTTCATGTTTATGCATATTTAATGTCTCAATACTGCAGAATTATTAAAAAATCTTTTGTTTAAAAAATGGTCATACGTTTGCGATAATTATGCGTTGTGAACTACATAAATATTTTCTACCGGTAGCTCACTTTAGCTTCAGATTTTAAATATATAGTATTTGCAAAATTTCTTAACTACACTAAATTTTTATTTTTAGCATAACATGGTAGATAGAATTGTCTTGTTTCAGCCAGTTTTTAAGAATCGGACAAAGTTCAATATTTAAGGCTTTTGGTTTTACAGAAATTTTTAGGATACATTCTGTATGCGAAACTATTAATCAGTTTTTTTTTTTTTTCAATAAGAGTTTTTGTTACATAGTTTTTCGGGGGCTAAAATTAAAAATAAAACTAATGGTATTTTGAGATATAAATATAAACTTGCATATGACAATTTTATAACAAGAAAAAACCTTGGCAATGACACTTATTTTGAGTTGTGAAGTGCGCAAAAAAATAAACGAAAAGCCATAAATAACTTTAGATCTAATGATCTGATTTTCACGTACTAGGACTCAATCTTAATGATTCGGGGGAGTGACGTCAAATATGCTAATTAATGCAGATGATATTTGAAATCATGAAATCAGACACGAAAACGAACTTTCTCGGAACAAACATACCGTTTTTTCGATAGATTACAATTTCTGAACACCAAAACAAGATATAGGGGGTAGCCTCAATCAGGGAAATATGGTCCCTATAGTTTGGTCAAGAGAGTAGTCGAAAATTTAATTGTTATTTTTTTCGTATTACGTTAAATCTCGAATTTTTTAAGCGAACTGAAAAAATACACACTTTGTTTAACCAATTATGCACTTTGTTTGTTTGTATACATGCAAAAAAAATTTATAATTATTTATTATTTTTATTATTTTATTTAATAATGATCGAAAGATTTCTGAGTTATAAGATATACACAATTTCACATCATTTTAAAGAACGTAATTTATATGGGGAAATGCAAAATTTGTATGAAATCGGTCCCAAGAAATTGAATTTCAGAAATGTCAGATATTTAATAAACAAGATATAAAGATATTTAAGAAAGTGCCTGATTTCGTTACTTAAAATATATCATACATTAACTAGTTAGCATGCTTGAAGTTTTTTTCTACAATGGGAAAATCCGATCATTAGATCAAAAGTTATTCAAAATGTTTCGTTTACATTCTTGCACTTGGTGCAACTGCCACACTAACTATGACATAAATTAATACGGTTGACTCTAGGCATAAAGGGTACACGAAATTCAAAAAATATATGTTTTTTTTTCTTAGAATGTGACCATCATAATCGAAATTCTGCTAACAGTGAATTACAAATGTATATATTTTAGTAAATACATACAGATAAATTAGGTAAGCCAACCAGAAACTGAACATACCCCAGTGAATGAACAGTTAATGAATATTTATTTTAAAAAAAAGATTAAAATCTTTTTCAAAATTAATCAATTAATCAAAATTTTTTTCAAGAATTATTGGGAACTGTACTTTACAGCCTTTCTTTTGGAAGACACCTGACACTGTATTAAATTTTCTAGCCACGTGGCCTTCGCTTGAAAAAATTTTTAGTTTTTGTGTGAAGCATTTAGAACAACAAAATTATAAGCTGTACGTTATGTAGTTTCCTGTTTTAAGTACAATAGATAATTTTTTATAGATTTATTTTCTCATCATTTAAAAGAGAAATTAAACGGTTGCTAAAGCTAAGTTTTTCTTTTCAATTTTTAAGCATTACAGCTTATGTAAATTCTTAGTTTAGGGGGAGTCTATTAGCTAGTTTATCAAGTCGTGACAAATCAATAAATTGCTCAATCACTGGGATTATTCTATATTGTTGAAAATAAAAGGCAAATAATAAATTTAAGGTATTTTTACTCATAATAGGTATCAAAATTCAAGTAGATATGCAAAAAGCACCTCCTAACCACTGACTAGCCACTGTTGCTCCTAGTGAATGAACAATTTTTGATTATAACAATTTTATGCAAGTCAACATTGTTAGAAGTCAACAAGGCATCAAAGAGACTATAACGAAGAGATTATAAATAGAGACTATTAGTCAGGCTAAATTAGATTAAAAACTAAACTGCTACTTTTATAAGTTATCGCATTTTACTAATGAAATTTTAATTAAATTAATTATTCATCTTTCTTTCTTTTATATAAGTCACACGGGCTATTGGTGACGGTCTGAGAAACATTCCTGAGGATGATCCGGAGACAACATACATACTTCACATCCCGTTTTACAGGGAGGACACATTCATACACCATCCACCCGCAAATCGTAATTTTGACCTGAACCAGAGCACGAACTTGGAGGACTTTGCGACCACGACAGATTTAGCGTGCACCAGTAAATATTTTGTACACGGCCGGTGGAGATCGAACTCATGATGGCTCGAGCATGGGCCCAGCGCCCTACCAGCCTGGCTATCCCGGTCGCAATTTTATTATTCAAATGAACTATCTCAAAAGTAGTGTTGCTTCTGTTGTATTGATAATGCTTTCTTAACGTTCTTTATGTAATCAATGATTGAAGACTTCTGATTATATCTGGACAAAGCCAATTCTTGAAATAAGATATTTGATTTAGAATATAGATATGGATTTAGATAAAACATGATTTATCACGCTTAAAAATTATTAGTCTCTTTCAATTTAGCTATAAAAATTCCTTGGATAATTTAAGAAAAAGTACGCACTTCTGTTCCTAACGCATGTTCATAATACTCCCTTATGGTAAAAGGAGTAATGAGTCGTATAGTATATAGGAACAAATATTGATTCATTTAAAAATAATTAATGCAATGTATTGTGCAATTTCTGAGAGAGTAATGTTCTTTACAGCATCAAAACCCAATTTGTTAATCAGGGGAATGCTAATGAAGGCTCAATATTTAATCTTAATATGGCCTAGCACATTGTACATGCAAAACCAATGACAGATCTTTTTTTCCACAAGAAAACATTCTAAGCATCCCGTAAAAGCAACGCTCTTTACAACATTAAAATATCAATTAAATTAAATTCCTAAATAGGATTTCTCTTATTCCTTTGTTGCCAAGGCAACTAGAGTTTGTTTCTTAATGTCAAAATTTAATACGCTATGCAACGTAGGCTTTTAGTTTGTATTTTTAGATTAATAACACCCCTAAATCACAAAAAATAACATTTAGGTAATAAGCAAGTCTGTATACAGACAGTTATAATCAAGTTCAGCCTCGTTAATTCAATGCCGAGTTGTAGACAAGTATAAGTAATTTTAATACTTAAACAAAAGTAATTTTGATACTTATTTATACAGTACTTATTTATACAGTACTTATTTATACAGTACTTATTTATACAGTATATTTTAGTAAATCCCTATATATTTTAAATACATAGAAATTTTGGTAACTCTTTTAACTAGTCATGTCATCGATAAGGCATTGGTTGCCTTTGATTCAACGTAAAAAAAATACCTCGGAAATAATATCACAATATCTAATATCTTGTTTGATATAAGTATGTAATTTTCACCCTTTTCATACTTCTCCCACTGTGAAGTCAAGAAAATGACCACCTTTGGGGAAAGGAAAAACACCAAATACAAGTATGGAATCTAACTCACAACTTAGGAAACTTTTTCCAGCTTTCTCCTCATTATTTCCGCTCTTAACTACTCAAGAATTGGACGCAAATTTAGAGCCTCATTAAGTAAAAGTTGATTAAGTTAATAGAGATCTGTAGAGTTTATTTTGTTTCAACTATACTTAAAACTTCATTTCCAGTTAATTTCATAACTGCTCACTTTTACTCATTGCAGTTAATTACTATTGGCACAATAGTTTTTCTTAAATTTATGGTCGCGCGAAAAGTACACCATACACATTTTGACTTTTATTAGTTATTACTCCCTTTGTTTGCGTTCTCTGAAATATATGAATTTTTGTGGTACGCTGTTGGCGCAAGTAGAGTTAGACGGTCAAAATTTAGGAAAAAAGCTTTATTTAGTTTTAAAAAAATTTATAACAGTCGTTGAACGAGCGGACCCAATTTTGAGTTTACGACTACCAATATTCAACTCGTGTCCTTGTAATTTTGCACCCAATCCAGAAGACAAGGAAACTTCTGGATCAAGTGAAATTTACCTTCATGAATTACTTTTTGAGGGAACTAACCCGCATTTGAAACACGAAAACTTCCCATGATTAGCCCGACGGTAAGGGGACTCTAACCCATGATTCGTATACCACTGAGGATATTATACGTCATCTCTGTGGTTGGTGCGAGCCGGATGCGGAATTCATGTCGACCAGTCACCGCTGGGATTCAAACCCGGTTCGACTCATTGGAAAGCACCGTGGGCCACCACATCTCTCTCATAAAATTTTGAATGAACTTTTGTGCTAAGAGCTGTCCATAGTAATTTATGTTCTAATAGTTTGCAGAAATAGTAATGTATAAAAATACCAAATCCGTGATTTAATTTTGCCACGAAAGGTATTATTATTAATTGATGGGTTTTTTTTATAAAATACCAAGAAACCTCCGGTCTCAATTCCTCAAAACTTTAAGGAATAAATTGTAAAAGCAAAACAAACACACGTCCATAAAGAAAAGTTTCTAAAAATGCCACGCATCTAAATTTGCCTGACTAAAGAAAACGGCTCTTGACTAAAATAAATAGTAATAGTATATTTATAGTACTATAACTTTTTTTAAAAATTTAGTCTCGTTTAATCATTTTTCTTAATATTTTTGTTGTTAAAATAAAATTATGTATATATATTTCTTTTTTAAAAAAATATGTGTTTGATAATACTTTAATTTACCACAGCATAATACAGTGTTTTCAATTTATGTATAAACATTTTAGTATATAAGATGTTTATTTTGCTGTTTCTCATACATTATTCAATAGCGTAATATATTTAAGATTCCTTACAAAACCAAATATTATTTTCATTAATTCCATTTACACTGTTATTGACTTCCAGTTTCCAAAGTACCATTCTTGTGTACGATACACATTGGCACTATTTTGAAAAATACCTCTTCCACTTCAAACATTTTTCTTTCATAGTCTTTTACAGAAAAACTCACCATGAATAACTTTTGGTATCTTTGTCATCTTAGACCTGAATAGGCGAAATTGAATTTGACTCGTTCATGAAAGAGGTTGTGATAACCTCATCGATGGAGTTATAGATGAAAGGCTTCTTTGACTCAAGAGTTTAAAAAGAGCTTATATTGAATTTATGAATAAAAGCTAACATTCCTTTATCTTCCATATGTAATAGGTTTTTAGATTAGACTGTTTTAAGAATGTTAGACATAAAGAATGTTAGAAAGAATGCTAGACTTAAATATAAAACTCAGTTTGTGAAGAAAATGCTTTTGTGTTCTTACAAATTCTAATTTATTATTGATTTATTGAAAAAAATGGCATAGAATAATACGTTATTCCTTTATTTAGTTAAGAATGGAGGACTTGGAATGAATAGTTAACTTAGTAGTAAATAGATCATGAAATATGAAGAAATGGAGAATCGATAGAAAACAATTTGCTATTCTATATGGAACTATAAAGCCTTTTATCTACGGAAAATAACTATTTTATACCTGTTAAATATTTTTCATTACTGTCAAATAAAGTTTTTGAATTATCTTATTTACACAGAAAATTTCGTAAAGACCACTCTTATTATATATTTCTAGAACCCAGATCAAATTTTAAATAAAAAAAATTAAACGCATTTGGGCTCGCTAATTTAAATATAGCAATTAAACGAATTAAAATAGAATAAGCTCTTGTGATGATGGCGGGGTTAAAAACGTAAAAATCTATTTGACTGCCTCGTAAAATTTTGAGATATTTTTAATAATTCCCTTTTAATTTCTCTTCCTTTTTTCCTACTATCAAATTGACTCAATTAGATAATAATTTGAAACACTTAGCATACATATTTTTTTCAAATCATTTTTTACAAGCCTTCGGAAAATAAGTATTAGAAATCGTAATAACCGAGCACTCTGAATAATTGATGAATAGTTATAAAACGTTTATATAATACATACATTATCTTCCATTAAATATTTGGACACCCATGTAAAGGAAGATAACTGTTGTCCTGATCTACGTCACGCTTTTTGAATTTCAATATCGTGTAAGATTCGTCGCGTACAAGATGCCTCTGAATTCAAAACTGTCTAACTTCAAGAAAGGCGTGTTTTTCTGATATCACAAAAATGGCCGATCCTTAAGGGACATATCTAGTGGACATATCTTACATTCCAAAACCGACATTTGCCTTTTGTGATAATGAAGTATGCTTCGACCCAGCATGCCTACAAAACTAACAGATAGAGGCTGGTGGTGAGTGCTGTACGTAGAAATTCGAAAGAAAACCATCCCAAACCGATGACCCACATACTCCAGAAGTTCCAAAAAGCATCCGGTATTGATGTTTCGAAAAATATCATCAGCATGGAAGCACATTTGCTTGGTTTCAATGGACGTGCGCTACCTATAAGCCTTTGATAACAAAATCCAACAGCGATGATTGGGTTGAGGTGGGGCAAGGCACGTCGAAATTGGACCGTAGATGACTGGAAACAGGTTCTCTGGAATGATGAATCAAGATTCAATCTCTAGTAATGGGAGAGTCTGGGTATGCCTGGAGAACGCCTTTTACCAGAATGTGCCTAGAAATTCGGAGGAGGAATTATGGAGTAGGGATGTTTTTCAAGGTATGGACTGCGACCTTTGATCCCAATTCTTGGTAAGCTCAATGCTGACTTCTACTCTACTATCCTAGGCAACAATGTGATTTCTATGATGTGGCAATTTTACAGATTGGATCATTGTTACAACGCCACTTGCCATGTTGCGAGATGGATTAATATGAGACAATTGGATGAACAGAATAAATTAGCCTGCCCAGATTCCGGACCTGAATCTTATAGAAAATCTATAGGATGCGTTGGAACACCGAGTTCAAAGTTAAATCTACTTACGTGTCTTCACCAAACCGAGTGGAAGAAAATACCACTGTCCATCTTCCGAACACTTGTGGAAAGCGTGTCCTAAAGAGTTATGTCTATAATTGCCTCGGGTGGAGGCTCTACTAACTATTGAATAAAAGTAAATTGTGTTTATCTCTTTTATCACATGCGCCCGATTACTTATTGGTAGATGTCCCGCAGTGGACTGATCGTTAAGACACGGTTTCCAGCAGATCACCGAAGTCAAGCATCACTGGCTGCGGTCAGTGTGCGGGTGGGTGACCACTTGGATCAGTCTGCGTAGGGACCGAGGGTGTGCTGTATTGGTCCTCGTTAAAGTGTTCTACCGTGAAGTGCTCGACTTCACGTACAGGTCGTCGGGCTACTGAAGCGGGTGTGCCATCCCCTCTGCAGAGGATCGAAATTATGATGGCATGTCTTCGGATCATCCTCAGGGATGTTTCCCAGACCGTTGCCAATAGCCCATCGTGCAGCTCTAGTGCTACGTAAATGAACTACAACTTATTGGTAGATAGTGTATAATAGTATAAGTAATATCATATATAATGTTATATATAATATTATAATCGTATTTATAATATGTTTTTATGAATATTAAATTGTTCATTGTTATAAATCATTTTTAGTTATTGTAACAACAAGTGTTCTAATAAACTTTTAAAAATTTTATTGTATGTGAAATTACAGAAAATAAATAATTTTGTATTATCGTATCCACTCCCATATAGAAAACAATAGAGTGATAGTATCAAACACATTACATATATTAATTATAGTAACTTAGGAGAACCTAAGTATTGAAAATACTTTAATTGTTCAACAATAAAAGAAATTAGTTTAATTATTACAATAAAATTCTGTTTATAATTATTGAAACTAGAAGCGAAACGGTTGCAATTCTTAATATAAAACAGGTTTTTATACCTAAAAATAACAAATGAAAACATCCTGATTGGTGGTACAAAACATAATCAAAATTTACACCCAAAATTGTTTAAAAACTGAGCTCACTGCGTGTTGCCAAAAGCTCATTAGAGTAACCCTATTTTCTACATTAACAATGAGAGAAACTATCTTGTATCCCAAACACGATTGACTGATTTTGAAAACCAATAAAAAAAAGAACAGAACATGATAAAAATGTATGATTTGAGGCATTATGCTTGGGAGGCTAGGCATTTCCAATACCCCACCAAATTGCACCTTTAATAAATTTTCTGCCACGCTACAGTCATGCGAGAACTGCAGAGAAATTGAAATCTCCAATCAAACTTTAACCCCACAATCAACTAGTGAGCGCTTGTAAAAGTTTTTGATGAGGATTCAACGTTAGAGGGGGGGGACAATTTTGGAGTGTCACTGCCTAGATTACAGCTGGGTAAAGACCACATTCTGGTTACACTTATTCTGCAACGCCACCTATTGGTGGAAAGTTTAACTAAAAGTAAAATTTGGTGCGAATGATTTCTCTAGCTTCAAAAGCACAGTGCCGCAAACAATACATTTTCAGAGCAGTCTGCTCTTTCCTTTCTTTAATTTTCAAAATCTATCAGTCATTTTGGGATCCCCGGTATATGCTCTGTACTACAAATACTACTTGTATAACCAAACCGGATAAAATATCTAATCCACGTGGTGCTATTTCATAAAAAAAGCATAAACTAATCTACTAGTTCAGAAGCAAAAGCAGAACGTTGAACATTTGTACGAAGTACATTGAAAAGTACATTGGCAGTTGCATAAAAAATTATCCCAAGATCGCAAAATCTGCATTTTTGGAAAAGATTTTACGTATACATCCTTACGTTATTGATTCAAGTCTATTGTGTAAAACCTGTAGATGCAATTATTCTTTAAAACAATGAACTGAATTTCTTCACCAAGCACTTAACTCCTTAACGATCGGTTAATTTTCAAGAAAACGGTCATAAAAGTGCCTATTTTTTCACATGTCACAAATACACGTATATGATTAGTGCTGACATCTAGTTTAAAATAAACTAACAATCTACAATTGCTTTAAAAATATCCTGGTACTGCCATCTAGTGTGTAAAATGAGAAATAAAATTTTTCCGGGCAAAAGAAATGAATTAGTTTTACTCTTATCGGCGCGTTACTACTAAACACTCCAGCCCGGAAATATCACGGGAGCGAGAAATAGAGGACGAAACCTCACTCCGTCATTTTCACGGGAGCGACAAGGACAACAAACTAAATCTCACCACCGAAATGATGATGTCATTATGCCATAAGTGTGTCTTAAAACTTCCTGTAGTAAAACAACAGTAAGTTCCAAACGCTATTGCTTATATAGATTTTTTAAAAATGCATTCATCACACAGCTTCTTTATTTATTTTAAAAAAATTCAAAAAACGATTCTCTAAATCGGATATAAAGAAGATGTCTATTGATATTTTTTGGATTACATCACTACTGATTCGACGAAAATTATCAACAAAATACAGATTCAAAAATCCTAGTGCTAAGTTTATATTAATGGTTGAAACATCGAGACGTCAACACATATATGGAGACACATTTTTTTGGAACTTAGTTCCATAGTGAGGTTGCAATTAATTTGAATGATATTATGGTACGCCCTGCTCAAAAATTTCGAAAATTGTAGCTTTTAAGGCTTATTAAGGTATTCTTGTCAAATTTTAGTTCTTATAATCATTCTTATTTTAAATTCATCTTAATTCTTAGGAAAAAAATAATTCAAAATATAAAAATCTAACAAAAGTAGAAAGATTTTTGATGCTGAATCAAAATATGCTAATTTCCTAAATTATATTAATCAAAGTTGTGAAATTCCTTTACTACAGACATTTTATGCATGTTGATTAGTTACTCTACAAATCAAACAATTCTCCTGGAATTTCCCTTCATTGCCAACTAAAGCAAATCCGCTTTACTTCTGATATTCATCAAAACTCACCTAAATTGGAGCTCTAACTTGAACAAACCAGGTTTCAACACCCCAAATAAGACCTTTAAATCATCTCATTTTCACTCCCCTTAACTCACAACATCGCCGAACTTCCCCATATGCATAATGAACAATCTAAATTTGTTTCACAAACCCTTCTATTAGAGAGAACCTATACTCCCATCTCTTGCCAACAAATATTCGTCAGACCGGATCGCCACGGCCCTATACATATTTATAATAGAGACAACTCTAGCCTGTGTAGGAATGAGAGTGTGTTCGAAGTTTCTATCTTCCCCTTTTCACCAATGAATGGATAACCCTAATGCAAAATTCTAGAACTCTCCTTCTAGAACACCATTATCAGCTAATCCCCTGACCGCCCACGCTCCAAATATCATTAAGTGCAGACAGAACTAGAGCACGTATTAAAAGCTCACGTAATCCTGCAGGGTCCCCTTTAGCAAAATTTATCGAAAAGATATAAAATCTTGATGAGTCCATCACCAATAAGTTAAAAGCTAAATGACGTCTTTATTAACAGCCTTGAAAGATAAATGGGATTTTAAATTCGAGTCAAATTAATAAAACCATAAGCATTTTGAAATAATGTGTATACGGGCTACGTGCCTAATGAAGCAACGCAACAAATAGTAAATGATTCCTTTTAAAAGCGTGAATTATGTATCGATGTATTATTTATTAATATTTCTCATTTTTAAGTAATTTTAAAATGTTATATATATATATATATATATATATATATATAGGTACGGTTGCCTATTGGTTTCCACATTCATAAGAGCAGTTTTAATATTTCCTTTATTCAATACTAATAACGTTTTATTTAAAGGTACAGTTTTTAAATAAATTATTATGCCCACTAAAAAACTAGATTTTGAAAAAGATTTAAAAAAAATTTTGAAAAATATATATATTTTTTTGCAGATAATGATTAGTTCACACAGTTCTAAATCTTATTTAGAACTGTGTTCTAAATCTTATTTGTTAAAGTCTAAAAAAATTTTGAAATGACTTTATGAAAACTTGCAACGTTAAGAACCTTATTATGACACATAATTCAACAAAATATTAAAAATTATCTGCACAATTTTTTGATGTATTTTTTTTTTTTATAAAATTCATCAGTGTTTGATCAGCTAGCTCTCAAAAAATTTCGTCATAGCAACGAAAAAATTATTTTTTTGGATGTAAAAATCTTGTGAAAATTTTTTTTTGCAGGCGNTTTTGCTTTGGCTATATTAATACTATATAAGAAAACAAAATTTTTTCCAGATATAATCTCGTGAGCTGATGATGAGATTATATCTTTTCTTTATTTTTTCATCTGTTTTTTTTAAATCTTATCTATTTATATATATATATATATATATATAGAATAATATGAAATAAAAATAAGTTATTGCCTCATAAGAGAACTAAAAGTATCAACACCTGTAGAAGAAAACCGAAATCCTTAACACGAAATAACACGCTAAGAAACATACTTTATATCCCCTGGTGAAAGTTGTACAGGAACAAACAAAAAGGAAAAATATTAAAGAGAAATCAAAGTGGAAGCACTGACATACATGGCAACATCCTAAGGGGCATTACCATGCAGCCAGCGCAGGAGCAGTTTCAGCGGTTGGTTGTATAATACCGCAAACAGTCATGCCTCCTACTGCCCCAGGAGAAGGCAAAATAAACCGAAAGCAAGTCAGAATATTAACTGTTTCATTTTTTTCTTCAGAAATTAAAAACCCATTCTTTACTGAGTGCGCATGTCAATTTTTTTAACATTCCGATCACTACATTACGCATTATGGAGTTCTAAACACCTCACGTCATTTTTTATGCATGCATCGTGTGTGTGCTTTAATATTATATACTGCATATGGCTAAGTATATTGTATATATTTGTAATGATTTATACCTGCCTAGATTTATTTCTTATTTTTGTTCTGATCCATTAAACTCAAAACTAATATAATAGTTATGCGCTTAATGAATCAGAGTAAAAAATGAATTATAAATTCATATTATACGCATGTCTCATATTTTTATTTCGAGATAAGAAGGGTTTTATTCTCTTCCCGTCGCCGCTCATCAGTCTTCACAAATACTTTACAATAATTTTCTTCTTCACGATAGAAAGATTATCCTTTCTTCAATCAAATAAAATCAGAATCCACATAAAATAATCAAAATAAAATATTATCCAATTAAAAACTCCCAATATTTTTTGTTACTAACACACGTCTTATTATATAACCACTAATATATGTCCCGATTTTATTGGAATAGAATGTAAATTTAATTAATTTTAATCGCTTTCCATTCAACATAACAGTCTCAAATTTCAGTTTATTTTTTTAGTTTTCATATAGCGGTTCCAGGATTTTTTTTTACCTAACCATAGTTTAAAGAATTAGTCTCTGATTGGCTCAGCGGTAAAATTTACAGAAAAGCAACAAATAATAATTTCCTAAAAACGATAATAAATTTTTGTTCTGCTTCTTATCTATTATGCGGCAAAGCAAATCTTAATCCACAAATTCTTAAAATTATAGGTATGTATAATTTTTTCTTGATTTTAAAAATAATTGTAACTAATCAAGGAATCTATTATAAGCAAGAATTAGTGTTAAGTATCCATATATTCTGTGAAATAATTATATTTTAAAAAGTATGTTAGCTGTACTTTCATAAAGTTATTTATATTATTTTAGCCAAAAAAAACTGGAATTTTTTAAAAAAGAAATGAAGCTAAGAAGTTACTTCGATTTCAAAATAATTTTTACTCGCAATCCTGAATATAATTATTTTGAAGCTGTTTTTCAGAATTTGCTTGAGTAAACTCTGGGCGATTCTAGGAAAATAAACAGTTCCTTCCAGTTTTTTAATCATCAAAGATAAAAAATAAATAATTTAACATTTAGCAAGATTTTTCTTATTAAAATTCAAATATTGAAATCAACTTTTGATCTTTCCCAAGGAAAACTCCAAATACTAAAAAAGGGAAAAAACAGAATAAAGAGTTGAATCAAAAGTTGAAAAGAAGAATGTGAAAATAGTATTGTGTTACAAAATTCATGTCGAATCTCAGTAAAGCAAAATGCATACTCCTAATTAGAATGAAAATTACATCCTGGCATACCATTTCTAATTAAATATAGCACAAAAACGTTGCCAGAATATTGAGAATTATTATTAACGAAAAAAGTTTAAAAAGAATCCAAACAGATTTGATTATGAGAAGTAACTGAGGATGGGGAAATTTATCATTAGAAAAATCTTCAAACTTAATTTTGTTATTTATAATCGAATCTCTATCAAGAGTGAGTCTTCAGATTTTCCTTGCTTAAATATAAATTTTTGATTTTTTTTTCCTTCTTTTTTCAAAGATTCTAAAAGCATTAATCACAGAACATACTGCTAAAAAATACTAAAAATAAAAAATTCATAAGAAAAATTTTTATCCGGTAAATAAAATATAAAATATCTGATTAAATCATGAAAATTTCATAAAACAAATATACTTTATGACTACAACAGTACCCTTTTATCGATTTCATTTGACGTCATGCTAATAAATTTTTGATTTTTTCCTTATTTTTGTCAAAGATTCTAAGAGCATTAATCACAGAACATACTACTAAAAAATACTAAAAATAAAAAATTCATAAGAAAAAATTTTATCAGGTAAATAAGATATAAAATATCTGATTAAATTATGAAAATTTCATAAAACAAATGTACTTTATGGCTACAACAGCACACTTTTATCGATTTCATTTGACGTCATGCTAATAAATTTTTGATTTTTTTCCTTATTTTTGTCAAACATTCTAAGAGCATTAATCACAGAACATACTACTAAAAAATACTAAAAATAAGAAATTCATAAGAAAAATTTTTATCAGGTAAATAAAATATAAAATATCTGATTAAATTATGAAAATTTCATAAGACAAATATACTTTATGACTACAACAGTACCCTTTTATCGATTTCATTTGACGTCATGCTAATAAAAGATTCAATCACTTCTGAAAAACTCTCCAGACCATTTGCCAAAAATAGAAATCAAATCATTATTTTTCAACTAAAAAAAATCTTCTAAATCATTCCGTGGAAATTTTTACGTTCGTAAAGTGCTTCTGCAGTGCATACTGCGTGTCAAACATGAATATAAATGCCATTACTTATCCCTTTCTGTGTAATATTGAATTTTCACAAAGCCAACTCAAAGAGACGAATAAATTATTCATGCTGGAGCAGAACTCAATTGAATTTTGACAGCCATTAATCAGACGGTCCGTGTCCAGTACAATGATAGTAGGGTTAATCGATTCAAGGACCATTGGATTTCATTTGATAGGAGCTTACTCACATGCTTGTATTTTGATATCGAAATGAAAGGCAATTTATTCTCGAAAACGCATAAAAGAATTCTCAATGTGTAACAATCAAAACGTGGTGTTATTGTCTGATAATCGATGTTAACCAAGTTTTCTTCGTTAGTTTTAAATCTATAAACTCACTCCGTATTTGTGTTCCATGGTTACTAAGAAGAAAATCCGGCAATGGTTTAATCAATTCTAATTAAATTGTTTTTCAATTAAGTTTTTTAGCATTCGTAAAGAGATTCGAGAGATAAGTTTTTTAACATTCGTAATTCGAGTTTACTTGTATTTTGTATTTATACGAGTTATTTTACTTTAGTTACTTTACTTGTATTTATACGAGTTTTTGAGTATGCTTGTATTTTGATATCGAAATGAAAGGCAATTTATTCTCAAAAACACATAAAAGAAATCTGAATGTATTGCAATCAAAACGTGGTATTATTGGCTGAAAATTGATGTTAACCAAGTTTTCTTCGTTAGTTTTGAATCTATTAACGTACTCAGCATTTGCGTTCCATGGTTACTAAAAGGAGAATCCTATAATGGGATAATCAATTCTAGTTATAGTTTCAGTTCTAGTTTGTAGTTCAATTAAGTTTTTTTTACATTCTAATGCCTAATACGCAAAAACACGCACACTTTATTTGTCACTCTTCTATAAATATCCTGATATAAACAACATCATTACTCGTTTGAAATGTTATATATGTCTATAGAAAGTTCAAATGAGTGTAAGGAATTATAGATTTCGCCATAAAAGTAAAAAATCTTTATTTTTCCAACATATCGTTTTTTTAAATAAAAAGCAAAATTCTAATTTTTTTCTCCATTATCAGGGAAGAAGTTGCTCGAAAAAATGTAGGTTCATTTAATAAAAAAACAAACTCTTGTGTCCGATTTCAAATTAATTAAGAATAATTCATTAAATTTGCACCTTGTTCCATGTTATATTACATGAAAATCCGATCAATATATATTAAGAAGGGAGCAAACATCAATTTGTTTACACTTTTTTCCTCTGGAAAACATAAGAGGACGTTAAAAACGCAAACAAATACAAACGGTTACGACAATAACAAACAAGATGTAAATTAGTGGAAAGCGAACTATGATTTTTGTTATCGATCACACAGAAATTATAATTGTATTTGATGTGATTCCAAATTAGCGCTTATTTTAAACGCAATTAATACTGTCTTAGAAACTTAAGTGAAGCGAACAGTGGGAAATTTAACTAAAAAATAACATTAATTTACTTTACCAAATCTTTGAATTTCGCAAATCGCAGTGAGTGATGTTAGTAACTGATAACACTGGAAAACAAAGTTCGTAGTTGCATATGTATAAATTTTTATGAGTGTCTGATTCAGGTCTAGGGATTTCAAACCTGAAATTAGGTCCACTTTTAAATCTACATATTTTTAAATGGCATTTTTAGTCTATTTTCTTTTCAAAATATACAAAATTAGAACGTTATATACGTTAGAAACGTTATAGCAGAGGATTGCGTAAGCGTTGATGTAAACTTTTAGGGCAGTTAGGGCACATCATGAGGATTAAATTCGCATAGGTTCATGAAACGGCGTCGCTTCCCTACCATGACCTGTTTAGAAACACAGGAAGAAACAGTACATAATAAGGGAAGCACCCCTAGTGGCGTACTGTTGATATTTCTGGGCATGGGTTCCTATGCAATTTTTGTGTCCTGATGATGTTCCTTAATTACCCTAAAAGCTTGCCGCAGCATTTATCTGATCCCTATTATATATAAAGTTTCTTAGTTTGCACATTTCGACAAAAAAAAATTGGCTAAAAATGTTAGATTTAAAAAAAACTGTAGCTTCGAGAGAAAGATTGCAGTTTTAAAATCTGAGGAACGAATATAAAGTCTATTTAACAAATATCTTGCAACAGAAAACAAAAAGGAGAACTTGTTCCCAAGTGCAATCTTTAATATTTTACAGTTGACGTGTGAAAGCTTATCCTTTGACGGTAAATTTTAACGCCAAACTTACAATCGTGATGAGATGGCGAAAATATTTCAAAAGATTTTACCAATTAGAATTTTGTGAACAGGAAATAAAGTTATGGTGCCATCTATTTTTTTTTTCATTAAATAAACATTAAAGCTATCATTTACTCAAATTCACTAAAATGTTTCATAAGACTTTCTCAAATCTTTAAATCTCCGACAATCACTTTCACTAGTTCAAAGTATGTAAAGAAAAATATTAAAAGAAGAAGCACTGTTAGGGAACAAATTAAAAATGGGAAAAATAAACTATATCTTTCTAAAACAATCCTGTCTACTAATGCAACTGTTTTTTTTTATTGTCTAAACTTTCATTTCATTTCGTAATTCGAGTTAGTAAATAGGCGGTTCATATAAGTGAACAACAGAGTAAATATCTGCTCCAGATCTATTGTAGGGCATAAATCTTCGGTCGCAAGCGCAAACAATGTCACAATTCCAAAGTACCCCTCATCCTTTTATTTGGAATGTTTTTTTGTTCTTCCCATTCCATTTGCATGCAGGAGATTCGAATGGATCTCTGGAGATTTTAACCTTTTTTTCAGTTCCGCTTTTCTCGAATCCTTTTT
Organism: Parasteatoda tepidariorum; assembly: GCF_043381705.1. Classification (NCBI taxonomy): domain Eukaryota; kingdom Metazoa; phylum Arthropoda; class Arachnida; order Araneae; family Theridiidae; genus Parasteatoda; species Parasteatoda tepidariorum. Next base: position 37,639,533 of record NC_092211.1, read on the forward strand.
ATCTCCGTTTTTCTTTTTCCTTGGATTTCTAGAGAGTGTTTCCACAGTGTTTTAATTTCCTGACTTTTCGCTTAAAAGAAAAATATTGCCTTCCACCTTACACCACCGCCTTTTGTTTGTTTTTCGTTTAGAAGAATTGGATGTACAAAAATAAGCTGTTAATTTAAACTGAAAATTTAGTTTTCGTTCTTTCCAGCAGAAAACGGAATGGTTCCTAATATCCTGCGGGATTACTCGGGTTCGTTAATGTGTAATTCAAGATGTGAGTCAAAAAGTGGCCGTTCGTAATTGTTTGCGCCTTTAACGTCCTCTTATGTTTTCCAAAGGAAAAAACAGGAAACAAATTAATGTTAGCCACGTTTCTCGATTTTCAATGCTCTGTTATGTCTGTTGTATTATAATTGCATGCAGAATTTGTAAAAACATGTTTTTCTAATGTGTATATTTAAAACAAATAAAAAAACATCTTTTAAATGGGCTAAAAAGTAAGAGTAATAAATCTGAAACAAAAGTTATAGAAAAAAGAGTATGCTTAAACTTTTATTAGTGCGTTTCTTTTATTATTTGATTTTCAACATTTTTTAATGATCGCTGGTTGTTATCTTACGTTCACTAAGTTTATTGCGTCATTTAAAGTAGTTTCTAAACTGCACATATGAGCTCTCGTTTGGTATATTTATAAAAAAAATTTTATTTAAAATTATTCACCAATATCTACAATACTCAAAACAAAAAATTAAGTACTCTGGATAATTTTTGGTGTATTGATCGGTTTTCAATAAATTGAGTTTTTAAGTCGAACTATTAAAAAATTTAATATTTCTTAGTAGTTGGGCGAGTAAATTTTGAACCAGAACTCCACTCAACTCCAGAATTTACTAGAAGCTCCAATCCGTTATCTATCACTTTTTGAAGCAGTTTAAACATTAAATAAAAGCTTAAATTCATCAATATTTTCTGTTACTTAGAAGACCGCTCATTTTCAGAACTATCTCTAATTTAGTAGTTGTACTTAAAACAGTCGTGTACGACAAAATCGGATTGAGAAAATTCTTTGGCGTTCAATTAAAATAATTAAAACCACGTTCTCTAAAATTTTACTTTCCAATTCTACACAAATAAAAGTGTTAAACCGAAGTAAATAATACAATAATAATTATTATTGAATGCTATATATTATGCAATAATTTCAAAAAATAAGATTTAAAGCCGTTGTTATTCTATCACCACGACATTTTTGTTTAAAGCAGCTAGTTTTTCATACTTTTGCATACTAAATAAGCTAACCATAAGAATGCTAAGTAAGCTAACCGTAACATTAACTTAGCTGGTTGATGTAGAATGCGCCAAAAAAACGGACCCCCCTAATGACTTTTGATCTAATGATTGGATCTGCACATTCTAGGACTCAATCTTAATGGTTTGAGGGGTAACTTCAAATATGCTAATTAATAAGTGCAGTCAATATTTTAAGTTACGAAATAAGACACAAAAACGTACATTCTCTGAATAAAAATACATTTTTCCCACGGATTTGGATTTCTGACTCCCAAAATGTAGGGGTAGCCGCAATCTGGGAAATATGGTTCAATTAGTTTGGTCAAGAGAGCGCTCCAAAGTTTGGACACCTTAATGTTCATTTTACTTTTTGTGTATTTCGCCATATCTCGAGACCTTTTCAAGCGAATTGAAAATTTTTTACACACAACGTTAAAATTAATTTTTCCACAGATAATTCAATAAGAAAATAAACTTTAGTAAAAAGTTATTATTTTTTTTTATTTTATTAAATTATAGTCGGAAAAAAATTTTATTGTAAGGTATACAATTTTTTACGTTCTGCAATATTTGCATGGCAAAATACAAAATGAAGAGAGAAAGCAAATTTCAAGGAAATCGAATATTTAAATTTCGATTTCGCAACAGTCTGCAGCATTTTTTTACTATCATTTTTTGGTTACCACAAAAAAAGTGTTTGTTTTATTGTTAAAAAAACATTTTAAAAATAATGCAAAAACTTCTTTTTCTCGCTTTTCCCTGATACTCTAAAGAGTAGAACTACAAACTGCTTTACTCTTTACTAGGAGGCTCCGCCCCCTGCTCGCTAACGCTCGCCAACTCCCGAGAATTGCCAATCCTATGTGGTTCATGCCGTGAACCATGGCTCGCTGCGCTCGCTCTCCAATGAACACAGTGTTCTAGCACAAAGACATAATATATTATCATCAAAGACATAGTATTTTATCATCAAAGACATAGTATTTTATTTATGTAGAAGAATTCTACCAATGTTCTTATTGGCTTTTAAAAAAGTATATTAGCTATTTAGATTGTACATGGTGAAAAAATCAAAACATTAGCTAAATAAGAAACATATTAGCAAAATAAATTATCAAATATTGCTTCACTAATATTCTGCATTTTAAAGCGTGAAAATTCAATGCATAAATAAACGCGAAATATAAAAAAATTCAATGCATTCAATACAAACACTTAAACGTTTTTTAGACGTTTAGGTAGCTCCCAGTAGAAAAATATCAATTCAACAGCGGCCTTTTAAAGCATTCTCACTTCAATTAATTAATTAATTCCTAATTGAGTTTAAATTAAATATTGTCATGTTTTTAGTGCATGAATCTGAATTGAACAACCTGATAATGCTCACTCTGGTTATTGTTATCTGGTTGCTCACTACGTGCTCTTGCGCGCCGAATCCAATCAATTAAAAATGAAAACTGTTGCCAGCGCGAGAAAAGAAATATTATCGGTTTTATTGATACATACATACATACGTACGTATTAGCGTTTTATATAATAAGATAGATAGTATCTGTCTCTTCCTCCAAAAACATTGATAAAAAATAAGCCATATTTCTTTAAAAGTGATATTTTACACCTTACTGCATCTCTGTATTATTTACAAACCGCCACTTCATAAAAATCTTGAATTTCCACAAGAAATTCATAAAATTATCAAATCTTATTGTACCAGCTGACTTGGGCATATTTTTAGATGTGAAAACTTAAATCCTGTTTTAAAAAATTTACTTTAGCAAAAATACAGAGGTATCAGAAGAAAAAAAAAGAACTCACACAAAATGGATCGTTGAAGTATGCCCAAAGCCTTAATACTCAATCGTTAGTGAATTACAGCGCTTGATCGGATCCATTGGAGGGAGCATATTGAAATGGTTTTGACCAGTGGTAGGCTGTAGCGCATTTGAAGAAGAAGAATTACAAAGCACAGAAAGAAAATCATTCCCTACAAAAAAAACGTAATGTTTTTCCCCAAAATCTCTCTACTGTATAGTTTGATAGTCCAAGCTTTTCAATCAATAATATAACTAATTAGACTTAAGCTTAAAATAAACAATTTAGCTTCAAAAAAACAACAAGGTACCCAACTTCTGCTTTATTTTGAACATCTGAACGTAGTTCCAGCTCGTTTGTGGCGCAGCATTTAGAGGTTTAAAGAAACTGTTTTAAATAATTTATGGTACAGAATGAAGGGCTAAAATGTAGCTCTCGAGAAACTCAATTCTTAAAACCTATTTTTCTCTTAACTCGTACGTTTATATGAACTTTTAAATATGCTTACAATGAAGACTATCCATTGCATCCGCTGTGTTCAGAAATGTCCCCCGCCTATATTATAGGTTCTCAGAATCTTTATGAAAGATGAAGCCAAAAAAGAATGCACATAAGGGATCGCAAATTAATATTTAAAAACAGAAAATGGAAAAAAGCATTTCTAAAATCTGAGCAATCACTAATGAGGAAGGCTTGAGTAGACACTTATTTGGAAGAAACAGAGAAGAATTAGAAGACGAACATTAATCATCAACAATCGTTAAAAATCAATTCCAAGTTTCATTTTGCAATGAAACTGGCTTAGATATCTTTCATTTCGCCTTTCTCACCAATGATTTGACAGATATCGAAGATGCATTTATTTCTGTTTAGCTTAAATACTCCTTTGCGACTCCTAATGTTTTGTGATTCCTATAACTTCTTTTTTAAAAAGGATAGTAAAAATACTTATTATTTAAGGTATTTGATTGCGAATCTCTGTGTATATGTATGTACTCAACTGATATTTACAAAATACCAACAACAATATAATTTCGCCATTTTATTTATAATTTCAATTCATATTCCTTTATACTAAAAGATCAATTAAAAAGCATAATTTAAGAAATATAATTAAATAAATATTTTAATTCTTTTTAGAGATAAATTTTTTAAATTTTGAAAAAGGCGTTTCTGCTACAATAAAACAAGCTGTAGCTATAGCTTCATCAGTTCACTTCTTTTTCCTCCTTGATTGTTTCGCAGTTTTAGCCTCAAAGAAAGCAACTTGCTCTGAAATATCGATAGCTGGGCAGTGAATAGATTTCTTATTTCTGCTTCTTAAATGGTGTACGACTTGAGCAGGGACTTCTTCACTGTTAAAATAACTTAAAGTGTCAGAGAAAAATTTAAAGACAGAGTATTTCCTAATATAGAGGAGACAATATTAACAGAGTCTTTCCTTCCCTTTATAATAGAGTTTTAGAATCCTTGTCAAATATTAAAAATCAAAAAATGTACACACTATATGGATCTAAAATTTATATGCGAGCAAGGAAAAGGTAGAATATCGAAAAGATGGAAAATGAAAAATATGGAAATATTTTGAATCACTAGTGAAGAAGGGGAGATGATAAACATTAAAACCAGTTCGTCTGTCTCTTACTGAAACTTAAAGATGTTTGTCATTATCGCTTTCAACAATCTTTTATTCACTTCGGAAATTAAAAGAGTTATAATGTTTTATCGAACCTTCAATAGGGATTAACTGAATTTCAATTGCTTTTTATTTGCAATCAGTTTTGTGCATACTCTTCTCCCTTCCTTCTTGATAAGAATCCCAAAAATACGAAACACGCTGTAAAGTATTTTATTTTATTTTGTAACCGTAGTTGAACAGCCGATCCAATTTTGGGTTTACGACTACTAATGTTCAATTCCTTAGCCTTGTAATTTTAAACCCCATCCGGAAGACAAGAGAACTCCTAGATCAAATATTGGGAAAAATTTGCCTTGATGGAGGACTTTTTTATGGAACTAATCCTCATTTGCGTTACATAAAGAGGAAACCCACGAAAAGCTCCCGCGTTTAGCCTGGGGGCAAAGGGACTCTAACCCGTGATCCGTCTACCACTGATGATATTTTACGTCAGGACTGTGGTCGGTGCCAGAAGGGTGCGGAATTCGTATCGACCAGCCATCGCTGGTATACGTGCTTGTAAAATCTGTGAAACCGAAAATCCTGAAGTCGATCACTGAGCAGTACCATAGGTACAGGGACCTGGAAAAAATTTCCTTTCCCTTCCGACCTATGTCTAAAGTGAAAAAATTGTCCTCACGAATGAGTGGTGCTGCCATCTATCCGTGGGTTTCTGAGCCAAGACGTACTTTCCCTCTACTAGTGCTCTCTTTCCAAAAGAAAGGCGCACCTTCCTGGCTTAATTCGCAAAAGACCAATAGCTGGCAAACTTGGCTAGGCCAAGAGATATAAAAACAACAACTTTTTTTAAAAATTTTAGTTTTAGTATTTTTTATTAAGGGCGCATTACAAATTGCTGACTTTATTGTTAGCAAGCACTGGACGAAATAATAAGTTAGATTAGTTCTCTATAATAGCTAAAATTACTCCTATCTCCCTCTAGAACAATATGAATTTTTTAAAAAAGTCAATAGGCACAACCCCAGTTTGCCATTGAACTAACTATAAAAGGTCTTTCAGATTCAACTCTCTTCAAAAATTTAGTTTTGAATTTTTTTTTTATTCTCAACACTACGAAGTATTACATTGAATAATAATGCTCTGGTAATTATGAAGGTTAAAAAAAACTTCTACAACTGAAAAGCTTAGTGGATAATACTTTTAGAGGAAATCTTTGCAAAAAATTAAGCATTCTCAGGAAAAAATCTTATTTTAGTCTTACTTTACTTTTCAACATCGGTATATTTTATCAATCCTTCAAATTTTAGAAATCTAATTGGATCAAGGCAAATAAGTAACAATGGGTTTTCTAAATAGATGAAATTTCTAAGTACATTTGGCAATAAACAGTCGACAAGCAACCTTAAAAATCTCTTTTGACTTCTTTTTTTGTATCCGAGAGACCTTAAAAAAATCACAAATCAAAAAAAAAGTTAGTTTCTATCTTGACATCGAAGACACCATAGGAAAGCCAACACTCAAAAAAATGCATAAATTATTTAAGCAATTATTGAATTTTCCATTTAAAGCAGTTACATAAAAAAAATCACTGCCATTCTTCAAAAAAATATGTTAATGCAATTACGAAGAATACGGCAGCATGTCCATCGAATTAAAATAAATTTATTTGAAACATTTTTATTTCAAATTTACCTGCATCATTGTTTGCATGCAGCTTAACTTAATAAATACGCGTAGTAAATTAAACAAAATTAGTTGATAGATGACTATGAAAAGTTAATAATTAAACAAAAATAGTTTTATTTTTAAGCATTTAACTTGATAACTTTCATTCTTATTCTTTGATTCATTCTTATTATCCATTGCTCATTTAATTAAACAAAAGCAAATATTTCCTCAACAACAGAGAAAAAAAATTTTAATCTCAAATTCTTCACAATTAAACTTCTCAGAGAATATTAAACATATTCACCATATTTGTTTTCCGAATTCAAAAGTAAAGTCTATCTGATACTCTCACGATAATTTAAAAGTTAGCAAAGCTAATTGTAAAGTTAAATATATAAAAGTGCTAATTTTTTGTGAGAAAAATTTTTTTTTCCAGAACTGAGCATTGAATTTTAATACACACTCTAATGTTTACGCCTCTGGGTAAAACTCGTAGATTTTATAAATAAATGTTTGATATTCAAGAATTGTTAAAGCAATATCAAATAATATAAAATCAATTACAATAAAAATTCGATATTTCATGTGTTTTGATCTATTCCGTGATCTGATAAAGAATCCCAAAGTTAAAGTTAAACAAAAAAAAACATTGCACCATTTTATTTTTCAATAATATTTTACGTAATATTTATTTTTATAATTATTGAATATTTTACGAGTACGATATTGGATTTTCTTAGTCCTATTTTTTTTTTAAATGATATGTTAGAAAGCCCGCTTTAATTAATGTCTTATGTTAATAAAGCAAATAGCTTTTAATGATAAAGTAGATAGCTTTTAATAAGAAATAACTTGGATTTTAATGATTATTAAGGGCACTACTTAATGTTTATTGCACAAAAATCTCAATCATGAAAATCAATTTTTACTTTATAATTAACTTTAGATTCTAACAAAATCTAAATTAGATTTTATTTTTATTCTAGCTTCATTAGAAATATATTTTGATCTGACTTTCAAAGTCATAGTGATACTTGTTAACATTGCTACCATTTCAAAATAGAAAAGTTAAACATAAAAAAATATTTTTTTAACTCTCCAGGATTGATTAAATGATTGATAGAAATTTTTGAAGCAAGAGCCATGGTTTGGCTATATCGTGCCCAAAGCTAGCCTAAAATTACTGTAACTTGGTTCAAATCAGAAAAACTAGGTTAAAATTAGCTACTTGTCCAAAATAATAATACCTAGTTTAAAATTTGTCGTAACTGAAACATGGAATTCATAACGATAAAGTAAACACCTGAATCTACTTATTATTAGTTTATATATATATATATATA
>NC_092211.1:37647315-37649330 GCF_043381705.1 Parasteatoda tepidariorum
TATATACTTCAAGAAGACCACGGATACCCACACATGTCACCTATGTCGTCAGCGCTAGCTGATCGCATATAAGCGAAATGGCGAGGTAAAGTTGAACTAAGTTTCTCCACATAAGTTAGAATGTTAATTACTGTGAAGTTAATTAAATACAGTGTCGTATCGTACATCGAATTTCTTGAAATATAATTCATTCAATTCGACGCCTTTTACCTAATTTTTTTTTATTTGTTTATGAATTTTACTGTAACCATGATATATTTATGTTTTGTGTACCTGGCAACTTCGATGAATAATTAGTTTGTTTGTGTTCTACGTGGCTTTTTTCCTGGCTAGGTGGCTTGTACCTTAGTGTTAAGTACGAAACATATAGTGAGAGAATTGAAATATTTGTGAAAGAATATAGAAAGTGTCACTTAAGAGAACTGATACTTGGCGGGCTTGTTTTACTCGAAATAGAATGGAAAGAACGGTTGATAGCGTAAATAAATACCACATTTAAACAACCAATCAGAATCGATCTACCCTCACTACGTCACTTGCGAGCATCCCATTCAGGAAAGAAGGTTATCAGGAAACATTTACCTGTTACTCGGCGAACTTGGTGATTTACAGTCACCTCCTTCAAAATTACCAGGATTTGGTTCAGTTTGAGATTCGCTTGAGCTAAATATAAAGGAAACGTACATTAATGTATTAACCAACTCATACTCATGGAATGACATTAAAAAAAATAAAAAAAGATGAAGATAAAAAAGTTTTCTAAGCTTCTAGTAGAGAGCCAAATACATAAAATGCAACTTTTATTACTCATCGGAACATTTTATCATTCTTAAAAAATACCAAATGAAGTTTTTGCACATTCATTAGTTTAGTTAGTGCTCCTTTTTTAGTTTATCATTACCATTCTTTCAAATTATTTGAGAAAATATTTTTTTAACTTCTACATTATTCAACACCATTGCTTCTCACCACATAACTACCTAGCACTTTTTTTTTCATTTGATCTTGTTCCTCAACCGACTGATCTCTTTTTCCTTTGTTGCAACCTATTTGTAATTCATTTGCATCCCTAAGTTTCTCTCTTTTCTTCCTGTGGTTAATTGTATTTATAAAAATGTATTTTTTTGAAATAAACATACAATTTTTCACCATTTGGACTTTTCGGATTTTGGGAATAAAAATTTAAGCAGAAATATGGGAGGAAAAAAAATTCAAATAGAACCAATATTTTATGTAGCAGTCCATGAAAAATTATGTGTCTTCTGCTATCACTTATCTTGCTTATTTTCCCATTTGCAATCCTATTCCGCAAATCAAAGAGTCTTGGCATTCATTTAAACACTCTGTTTTCTTAAAAAACAACTTCTTGCAAAAAATTTCCTTTTTCACAAAAAAAAAATATTATTACTTATAATTTTTTAAGAAAGGTTCATTGAAAATGCTTTAAAATTATCAGTTAACGTCTCTCTAACAGTCCATGTTCGTCACCCCCATAAAAGGCTTTTAAGGGTACAGTCGAGACAAAATGTAGTAAAATGGTATTTTGCCTAAACATAGTTAAGCTTAAATTAGTTCTTAGAAGGATTATTAACAATAAATACTAAACTATAATTGTAAAATAAAGTTTAGAATGATGGGCAGTAGTGTTGACTAATAAAAATATTCTAACATACTTTAGCCCTTTAGTTGTCAATTTAATGATATTTATGGCAAGGTCCAATAGTGAAAAGTTAATTGAATAGCAGCGCTATTCCGGTGAATTGGGAAAATATATGATTAGAAAAAATATAAAGATCACTTCTAATAAACTTAATGTGTAGCAATAAAAGTTTGTACGGTATATATTTGACGTACTTACATTTAAAATTTATTTTTAAAATATTACTATAAAGGTATGGAACGGGATAGTCGTTATGTCTTACAATTTCGAATTGAGCTGTTAGTCTTAATGTTTGAGATACAACAAAAGTTAATGCTTTTAAAATGGTAATCTGAAAGTTTTAATTGTTTAAAAA
>NC_092211.1:37649830-37657982 GCF_043381705.1 Parasteatoda tepidariorum
TTGTACACCCTATCTAGGAGGCTTTGGTAGTTTGCCCCTATGTTTGATGAAGGAGCTCCCTTGTATCCTGAGTTGGGTTCAAAATTACAAGGCTACAGAGTTGAACATTGATAGTCATAAAAATTTTTTAAGCACGTTAGAGAGAAATTTTTTCATTCAAAAACCACCTATGAGTTTATAAAGCAGCATTGGTCAAACCCTAAAATAAAAAAGGGAATTGAGGAAATAGTAAGAAATTTGTTTAGTAACAAGGCACCTCCCTGAATTCTGATGGCCTCTTGCTGTCTATTGTTAGGAAATATATACTTTAAATCTCCTATTGATTTACCTGTTATGGTTTGATTTTTACTTAAATTTTCTCCTAAGTTGTTTTTTGCATTTTAATTTCATGCCTTTTGTCAATCTCTGCCCCTATGTGATTCCTCGTTGAATTTTTAATCACTTGTGCTCATAGAGTATATATATACATGTCTTTTTAGGTTAAAGAAAAAAATTCCTGGAATTTGATACCTTAAATATTGTTGTGCCAGCTGTAGTTTTATTTTGAGTTACAAACATCTTATATTTAACCATGTGAAATTGTTTCCTTTTATTAACTTTGCACCCTTACTGAAGATGCGACATCAATATCTCTTCTGATTCATACTGTTTATTTTCTTTGTTAAGTTTGTTTGTATTTAGTTTATTTCTAAGTAACGCTGTTTTCTGGATTTCATATTTAATATCCTACCTATTTGTTAAAACTCTAATTTGAAAATTTCGAATATGTTTGCTTATGTGATTGAACTGTTGCGCGCACTTTCGGAGTGCTCAAAATGCGGCGGGGCGGGGTTAAGCTAGTTATTGATAGTCATAGACTCAGAATTGGGTCAGCTGTCCATTGGAGGCTATAAAATTAAACAAAAATAAACTTTTCGGAATGAAAATTGTTCTGGAATAAACATTTGTTCCTTAAACTTTAGTTCGAAGTGATGTTAAGTAATGTCTTAGAAGTTTATTATGTTTTATTACACAAATGGCATTTTAAAGTTATACGGACGGAATGGTATTAATTTAAATCCGAACCATTTAAAACAAATATCATAAATTAGATTGAAATCATAGGAAATGGGATAAATTTAAATCAAAATCACTTCTAGCAGTTTTGGGATCATTTTAGTTTATTTTTATTTCATTTAATGCTGCAATGGAATTAAGTTCGATAATATTATTGGATCTTATAATGCACTCGTATTACATAAAAATGGCATGGTATGATTTTTTAAGTAGCAAAATTGCAGTTGGAAACTCTGAGACCTCATTGAAGGATTTTTTTAATAAGATTCGAAGTGAAAATATGCTCGACAATATTGTAGAATTTTGTTATATACCCAAATCATTATTGATGTTTACATAAAAATTATGTGAAAAGATTATATCAGCTATTTTTACTTTATTCTGTTTTGACAAGGAATTAAGTTTAATAATATTCTAGAAGCTTATGTACTTTTATTGTTTTCTAGTTCTAACGCAGAGAGATATCAATTTATAAGAAAAAGAAATTCTGTTTGTATTTGAAGCATTGCAAAAAAAGATTCATATTTCCTTAATCAAAACTTGAGTCCTTATCTGAATCAAAATCATTTTCTGAATTTACTTTTATTCAATTCTTATATAACTTTTCCCCTTTTCAAAATTATTTTTTTTAAAATTTAGTTAAAATATTGTTATGGTAAAATATTGTTAATCTAAATTATTTTCTTTTTAAATCATGAACAACTGAGTTACAAAACAAAAGAAATAATACGATTCTTCGGTTTTTCTCAATAAAGAATTTGATGAAAAATTTCAATGAAACTATTTAATAAATAACAATAATGAAAATTTTTTTGTTGCATCTATGTAGGTACTTGACACATTAAAATTCTGACTATTCTAACTATTATTATACTAACTATTACTAACACTGTAGGTGATGAAATAGTCTCAGATGTTCTTCAATGGTTTTCGTCAAGAAAAATTTTTTTGAGTGCTTAACTTTAAAGCAATGATTTAATTTTAAACTACATGTGCTACATAACCGAGAAGAACTGTTTGAATTTTAAGGTAAACAAAAATATTAAGTTTGGAGTTTAGAGTTTAAGTTTGGACTGGAAGTTTGCCGCAACATTTACATGTTATTACCATCGGCCGTACATGTTATAACCGTGTTATATATAACACTTTAAAACTTGTACAATTCGACGAAAAATAGATTAAAAAAACTGTAGCTTCGAGAGAGTTACCGAGTACAGATTTGAAACCAACTAAAGTATCTAAGATCTGCTAAAAAAAAATAATTCAACAGAAATTTAAAAAAAAATGTTACCCGTCTAATTAATATTAAAAATATGTTATTCTACAAGACCTGGTGAACATTGAACCTATTAATCGGGGTTAGCTCATGATAATCAAAACTTATTACAATAAATTTGTTTTCAGTTATTTTGCCTTTTTTACATAAAAATTTAACCTAACTTATTCATTTTTATTTAAATACCGTTGATCTCTCATTATTTAGCTTCATGTTTCATAGTAACACGTTTCAAAAATGTAGCCATCAATTAAAAATAAGCTCGTTATTTCAGATGACATTTAAAATTATTATTCGGTGACGCCATCTTCGCATACCATCCATATTGATCTCGGAGATTATCTGGCTTAACAAATTAAAAATATAATAAATTATTAAAGAATATGCAAAAAATTCTTAGTGTAACTCGCCTTTGAATATATAGAGCTATAAAATGACAAACTTCGCAGATGTTACCTGTTAAATAATTTTAAAAATTACCAGCTTTAGTTTAATTTAAATCTAAGAGTAATACTTAACCTATGGTAGATTTATTGTTCGCACAGTGCGCCCGAACCTAAATTATCCCTTGTACCATGTGTCCAAATTTCGATACTCTACCACAAACGGTTTTGGTGTTATGAAGGACACACACTCATTACCACTTTCCTTTAATGCTATAAAAAATAATAAAAAATGAAAATGGGGAAATGACTTAGAATGACTTGCAACAGAGTTATAATAAAAATAATAATAATAAAAATAATAATAATAAAAATAATAATAATAAAAGTAATAATAATAAAAAAAATAATAATAACAATAATAATAATAAAATAATAATAATTAAAAAATAATAATAATAATAATAATAAAATAATAATAATAAAAATAATAATTAAAAAAATAATAATAATAAAATAATAATAATAAAGTAATAATAATTAAAAAAATAATAATAACAACAATAATAATAATAAAAAAAATAATAATAAAAATAGTATAGTTGGTGAGAATCATATGCAACGAAATTTTACGTTACATTGAGAAGAAAGGAGTGCAATGCAAAAACTGGTTTTTTACTCAATTATTCATAAAATCTTGAAAAATTTTCCTTACTATAATTTCAGAAAAGTAAATGGAAAATAATTTGCAAGCTTAAATATAGAATTAGTTTTTATTTACGTTTTGATGATCAAGAACGCCTTGCTTCATCTATTAAAAATATAATAAATAATATTTATGCTGCCAGCTTCTAAGTTTAAAAAAAAGACATTTCTTCAGACAAGCACGTTAAGCACTAATGGATTTGAAAAAGAAAAAACTATTTCATAAAAGTAAATTGTGAAAGCCTTTTTTCTAAATTTTTATAAATTTAGAAACAGAAGAATAAGAAGATTTAACGATGTCAAGTATTTTAGTGTAAAAGAATTACTTTAAAGAATCAAATATTTATTTTAAAGCAATAATTCTGTACCTTGTAACAGCGATTGTATGCATTATTTTCACTTAGAAGTACGATTGTTTGTTTGAAATGAGTTCCTTTTAACAAAAGTTTGTTTTAAGTAGTCTAATTAAAGAGAACTTTTTAAACGAGTTGAAAAATGTCGGCACTCAATTATTAACTTTATTTAGCCAACGATAATTTTCTGTAAGAAATAACTTTCATTAATTATCAATTTTTATTATTTTATGTCGAATATTTTTATTATTAATCGAAACAATTTTGAAATTTAAGGTATAGAAATCTTAACATGTTTTTAAAAAGATCTGACTTTACTTATTGAGTTTTTGAATATCAAAATACAAAATTTGAACAAAATTGGACGAATAGTTTCTGAGTTATCATATTTTATAAACGCTGTATATTTAAAATTTGGTAATTCAGAAACTATTCGACTGATTTCATTCAAGATTTTTTTATTTTGCAAATTATAATTAAAATCTTAAAATGATGTAAAAATTTGTATACTTTAAAACTCAAATGTTTTTTTGCTGCTACTAAATTAAATAATTAAAATAATGAATAATTATTAAAAATTATTTTTTGTTTTTAAATGAACAATTTTTTAACTAAGCTCAAAAATGTTTAAATTCACTTCATAACTTTTCAAGTCATGGCAAAATACACACAAAAATTAGGATTATGGAGTCTGACTACTATAGAGACCATATTTTCAAAATTTCGACTATCCTCCATATAGTGGGTTAGTTCAATTAGGATTAGGGTTAGTAAAACCAAATCCATCGAATAAAAGTTACGTTTATTGAGAGAAAGTACGTTCTTGTGTTTGATTTCGTAACTTAAAATACTATTTTCTCGAATTAATTTATTTATGAGTAGGCCTTTGAACCATTATAATCTTTTGCAATATTTTATTATATCTTTCATTATATCTTTGTTATATATTTTATTACATCTTATTACGTGAAAAACCGATCATTAGATTAAAAGCTATTTAGAGTTGTAGTGTATCTACCACTTCAAAAATACAATTTCAATTCAGTGGTATATAAGATATGTTATCACGATTTTATGTTGGGGTACCTTTCCATAAATGAAGGATGACACTGTAGATAACTTCTTTCCCCACATTGGTGACCCAGGCGAGGTGCAAACACGCCACCTTGACAGAAACTCCCACTTCGATCCTCATCCCGGTCACCAATGTGGGGAAAGAAGCTATCGACAATGTCATCCTTCATCTATGAAAAGGCACCCCAACATAGAACCGAGTTGACATGTCTTATATATTAGTGAATTGGAATTGTATTTTAATAGTGGTAGATACACTACAGTACTCCCCAACCGGAATTTTATCTGTGATAGAATTTGATGAATGAGATACCACTAGTTGATTCATTGTTTTTTTGTGAGAAGCTATTTTTCAAAAGACACAATTTGAGCTGAGTTTATTTATAAAAAATAGCTTTTCCAGCTATGATCCTTTTCTTAAACATACATTTTGAGATAATGTACGTTTATTAAAACACGCTTCTTAAGCGGTGTCCTTATTCTTAAATACGCATTTTAAATTGTGTCCAAAATACAATAGATTTATCTATGAAGTTTAAAATGGGACTTCAAAAATAGTTAAGAATCGGATGTAAATTTTGTAAAATAGTTTTGTTGTGCGCAAAAGAGCTTTGCTTCTAGTACAAAATTTTCATTTGACGTTAATGCTTTAAGAAAATATCAGTACAAATAATCATCTTTTGAAAATATTTTTTACAGAACATGCAAAAATTCTAGTCTATTCCATTATATTTGCTTTAATAATTGAAATCCCTTTCATCGGTAATTGAAAATATGTTCAGAGTATAGTTAAATTTAAAGAATTGCAAGTTAAAGAACGGTATTTCAAAATTTATTCATTCTGCAAACGTTAAAAAGCATAATTTAATTAGGTTTAAAATAATATAAATCGGAATTAACTAAATTTAGTTTAATTTTAAAAATTTCTATTAAAATTCACTGTTTTGCTTTTTAACATTTCTAGAAAAGTATTAAATAAAATACGGCAAGAACTAACTATTCTAACTACAAACCGAGTTTTTGAAATGAAATCATTTTGTAGATAAATAATGACTCAGCATGACCTTTTTGTATTTAAAAGGATTTCCATTTCATATATAGCTACAAATATTTCCAGCAACTTTTCTGAAACAATTATTTCTATTTTTTATAAAAGGGATTTTTCGTCACTTTGATCTAAAATAAACTATTGATCTCCCTCTGCGATACTTTTATCGAAACAGTATATTTTAATTCAACATAGGATTAATAAGCGTTCTTTATATCTATCTCATAAAATAAGAATTTTTGCTTTGGGAGAGAATAGCACTGAAGACCTTTAAAAAAATTTAACTTTTCTCGTCAAAATTATATTATTTTACTTATTTATATTATTTTCATATTCTTTATTTTAACTTATATCTCTTTCGTGAAACGTAACATTTGGCTATTAAAGGGGACAACATAAAATATTAGTGGTGAAAAATCAAAACATTTTTACATACCCAGTCGAAAATATAAAACTACTACACTAATATACACACTAGAATGGTGATGGCGCAGGGGTTAGAGCACTCGCCTCCTAATGAAGTGATGGGGGGCGAATCCCAGTGATAGCTGATCGATTTGAATTCCTCACTTGGCTCACACCGACCACAGTGCTAAAGTAAAACATCCTCAGTGGTAGAGGGAAAATGAGTTAGAGTCCCCTTGTCGTCGGGCTAACTGTGTGAGATTTTCATAGTTTTCCTCTTCATAACGTACCCCGGATAACAAAACGCAAATACGGGTAACAAAAATGTTCCATGAAAGAAATTCCTGACGAAAGTAATCAGTCGTCATCCTCGGACTCGGACGACTCAGACTTCTCAGTTGCTGATGACCAGCCATACCAGGTGCCCTCTGCCATACCTCCTCTAGATGTCAAGGGCATACAGCGACGGGGATGGGGGGCATGCTATGCCCTCTGTCTGCCCTCACAGGAGATAATGCTGTCCGTAGCATTTCGTAAATATAGATATTGTATTAATGATGCTATTAGTTCCATCAAAAAGTCCTCCAAGAAGGCAACTTTCTCCCAATCCAAGAGTTCCCTTGTTTTCTGAATTGGCTTCAAAATTGAAAGGCTACGGAGTTGAACATTGGTAGTGGTAAAAGCAAAAAAAAATTGGGTTGGCTGTTCAATGGCGGTTATAAAAATTTATTTACGCATTATTTCTTAACTAGTATACTAATATATACACTAATTCTTAACGCTAATACACTAATATATATAATAATTTTTAAAATAAAATTTTTCTGTAAATCAAACACTCGCAAAAACAGTGAGAATCGTAAAACATATTCGAAGTAGGCTTAACAGAACGGAAGCGGATAGAAGTTGTACAATATTAAATCAGTTCATGCCGTTCTCAGAAATTTTAAAATTAAAATATAATTATCCTTATTACACAACTAAACACTGAGATACATATTTAACGGCGAATATGTGTTTTTGTTTGGATATCAGCATTGAAAATAACAGCCAACTCTCGCCAACTTATTCCAGATCGTAAATAAACTTCTCAGCGTATTCCACTTGGCTTGAATTGATGTTTTCAGAAGTAAAAATATTATTCGTATAATGTGAAAGCATGACATTTCAGTGTAAGAAAATTCATTTTTAAATGATAAGTTTTAAATAGCACGTTTTAAATCATATTTGAACACTCCAATTGGTGTTACCTCGGAATAAGGTGTTCCTTCACACAATTTTTTGGGTTGTTCAACATCATATTCGAAAAGCTGTTACATCACAGTTTTCAAAGGGTTGTTACAAACTTTCATTGGTAGGATCATCCTTGTGATTGAAAATGGTACAACAATCCATGACCAGAAGTTTCTTGGTCTCCTCAAGGGTCTCTTCTCCCTTATGGACTGACTTACAGATGGCCTATAATGGACAGTAGTGACTAAATTCATTTTTAAATGCTAAGATTTAAATAACACGTTTTAAATCTTATATGAACACTTCAATTGGTGTTACATCGGAATAAGGTGTTCCTTCACACAATTTTTTGGGTTGTTCAACATCATATTCGAAAAGCTGTTACATCACAGTTTTCAAAGGGTTGTTACAAACTTTCATTGGTAGGATCATCCTTGTGATTGAAAATGGTACAACAATCCATGACCAGAAGTTTCTTGGTCTCCTCAAGGGTCTCTTCTCCCTTATGGACTGACTTACAGATGGCCTATAATGGACAGTAGTGACTAAATTCATTTTTAAATGCTAAGATTTAAATAACACGTTTTAAATCTTATATGAACACTTCAATTGGTGTTAC
>NC_092211.1:37659563-37665208 GCF_043381705.1 Parasteatoda tepidariorum
TTAGCATTACCCGAGAAATACCACGTGGAGGTCGCCATGCTGCATTTCTAATCGGGGAGTTTTGATTTTGGCAGTTCCCCTTGCCTACTGCCAATAGAAGTTTCAATTAAATTTTTTCCAAAAAAAATTTTTTCTTCTGCAAAGCTCTAAGAAATTAACACTAAACATTTAGAATTTCTTTGAAAACACAATTATAGATTTGGCATCTTGGAGCAATTACTGAAAGGCTGTCAAATGACTTAATACTTGACAGGCCAACATAAAGTTGTCCATGACTAAAAACTTGTTTAGTCAATACTAAACTGATTTTTTCAAAAGTCTGACCTTGTGATTTATTTATAGTCATTGAGAAGGCCAGCCTAATTAATTCCTAATTGAGTTTAAATTAAATATTATCATGTTTTTAGGGCATGAATCTGAATTGAACAACATGATAATGCTCACTCCGGTTATTGTTTCCGTTTTTAAAAGCGCTATATGTTGAGCCACCTCAGGTGACATTTGCCATGTGACATTTTTAGCAGCTATCATTGGTCGATTTTCTTACGTTGCCATTCGGGGAGTTGTAATGAGGCTTTTTTTTTGGTGCCGTGTAAGAAAAATATATATATAGATTATAAAACTGTATTATTAATTTTATCAAAATCATTACTGAATCGTGTCGGTAAAAATTACCGAGCTTTTTAACTCACCCATAGAGACAATAACATGGTAAATTATACCGTATTCTAATGATTTTTAATATACTTTTTCTCTCAGTGTGTCATGCCATTTCATTTCTAAACTTAAAATCAAGTACAAAATTAAAAGCTAGAATTAACGTCAAAGTAAGAGAAATAATATTTTACTACTCACTATAACGTATACAAGTGTGCTGAGCAATCAACTCAATCATCTTGTTTCTGAAACATCTGAAAACTATTGAAGAGAATTAACAGATCGATAAATAACTTTTTAAATTGTACTTAAAAATAAGAACATTACTTTAACATTTAATAATTTCTGGAATGAATAAAATTTTTTCCAACTAAATATTTAGGTTTAACTGATGATAAAAATTAAAAACGCCAATCCCAACAGACATTTCAAAAACTGTTTTTTTTAAATTATTTTTAAACTTAAATGATTGATATAACAAATAAAATGTTTTGGGTTTGAAAAGTTGAACTGCGAAATAATTATTGATGTCAAAAGTTAGTGACATAAATTCTAATCAACTAACCTATCCTAACCGGTTATCTACTCTATTTTTAAACGTAAGTGATTGATTATACCGATTAATCTAGGCCAAGGACAAAGAATAGAACTTTAAATCAATTACCCATGTTGAAAATTATCAACGCATGTTCTAATAAATCAATTTCAATCATTTATCTATTCATTTTTTAGTATAGACAATTATTTTACCAACCAATTGTTTAAGTTAAAAAATAACGTTGTAATTAATTAACCTTTTAAAGGACTAATGTCATCTTACACATATCAGCGGTATGGCACTTTTATTTTTTCGATCGAATACCATTCAAATCATGGCTAAAACCATTTTCTTATTTTTATCGCATTTATTGTTTACATATTTAATATAATTTTAATTACATAATTATTATAATTCAATATTTTAATAAGTCAACATATATACCTGGTGAGAAGTAGTTTTGAAATACTTCCAGCTAGTTCAGGAGTGTTCTGAACCATCTGTCAACTCTATTTTTGAGTCTAAACTATTAATTGTGTAGTGCGTCAAAATGAATATATTGCCTAAAATAACTTTTGTTCTAATGAGTGGATCGTTTTAGGAGTCAATCTTAATGGTTCATGGGTGTTTAAGCTCATCCTTAAAAGTTTAATGTTCCCCTCCTCCGTAGGAGGGCGTTGTTAAGTTGATTGTTTTAGTTAGATTTTTTTTCCCGCTGAGTAAGAGATACATGTCCATCTAAATACTACTATTGTTTTTATTATGTTTTTCGTTCTAATAAATTATTTGTTTTCTTCAAGCTGCTTCCTGACATTTTGGTCCGTCTTGCAAAGCTTATCGAACGTAATTTGTGGATAAATCAGCTTACAATCTACAAATTAAAAATTTCCCCGATCATAACAATCATTTAATTCTTTCGCTTTCTTTAAGGTTATATTCAAAATGAAAAAATTATTAAAACAAAAAATAGTTATAAAAGGTAAGATTACTAGATTCTGTTCTTTGATAGAAAATATAAGTAATGAGAATATTTTACTGTCTAGTGTCAAAGATTTCCAATCTTTAAATTCATAGTTAAATATATTTTTTTAAACAATTGTTAACTACCTGTTGTGGTAATGATTAGTATAAATATGAACATAAATTTCAGGATGAACTTGATAAGCTAGATAATAAAAAATTAATTCTTAGAAAATTTAAAAATAGTTCAAATTCTAAAATCGAAACTAACGCAACTCAAACTGCTATAAATAATAAGAATTTAAAAGACACTAAAGTTGAATTGCCATGACTTGATTTTCCCTCATTTTCCGGAAATTTAATTGAATGGACTTCATTTAGAGATCTTTTTAATGCTAGTGTGCATGACAATAAGAATTTGAACCATGTTCAAAAGTTACAATATTTAAAACTCTCTTAGAAAAGAGAAGCAGCATACTTATTACATTCAGTTCAGATTTCCGATGAAAACTATCAAAAAGCGTGAAATATTCTCAAAGATAGATACAAAGATAGATAGATAGATAGATATAAAGATAGGTAGATCATACGAAAATGAAGAATTAATGCTATTTTAGATAAATTATTGTCTCAACCACAATTAACACATGAATCTAGTTACAGAATACGGAAACTAAATGATCTAACCACTCAATGATTAGATACTTTAGAGATTGATTTAATGGGATACAATTCTAATACATTTTTTAAGAAAAAATTATCTTCAGAAACACTTAGAGTGTGGTTTCTCGATTCCGTGAAAGAAAAACTGCAAACATATGCATAATTACACTTCCTCAGTCAGCGAGCATCTGCTCTGGCGTCGCGATTAATGTAAACAAACAGATTCCTCGCGGAGACAGAAACTCTAAATTAAATCATTCGGAGTCGAAACAAAATTTATTGAAGTATACTTTCACTTAAATGGTTTTGAATGCATGTTTATTTTGTAATAAGGATAATCATTCTTTATACAGATAGGAAGAGTTTTTAAATCTTTCCTCGAATGATAAAAAATAATTTGCAAAGCGAAACAAATTATGCTTAAATTCTACACATGTCTGTAAATCTAAAGTATAAATTATATATATGTAATTTAAACCACCACACATTATTACATGAAAATAAAGTATCTAATGCACAAAAAGATGCAAATTTGGAAAATCAAAACAAAACCACTAATACGCAGATATCAAGTAGTAATTCTTCACTTTTGGTTCAAGGAGTTTTATTACCGAATGCATATACAGTCAAATCCCGCTATGGTGAACACAGTTTATAATGAACTTTCGTATATAGTGAACGAAATGTTCGATCCCGTGCCTTGCTATACACGTATAATGTTATTTTTTGTGAATATAGTGAACTGAAAAAGTGAGGAAGTTGGATATTATGAACTTTTTGACTGATTTCTTTTTCTTCATTTTTTAAAAATAATTTTGAAATATCTACTTTAAAATAAATACTTATACTGATTCTTAAAACCATCTATAGAATGGAATGTAGCGATAAGCATTTTCTCTTGTTTGCTTCTTTTATCCCACTTTTCCATACCTAAACAAAAGCCAACCCAGGCTGATGTATGGACAAATTTTTCCCTGCATCAGCTAAAGATTATTAATTTTTTTGTACACAAAACGAAGAGTCTTAAAAATTAAAAGCAAGTTAACACATTTTTTATTACAAGGAATTATTTTTCAGTCATTTTTGTATTTCATTTTATTGGTCATTTACTTAAATAAAATCTATAATAAAAAGGAGTTCGGATCCATGAGTTAAAATTGTTTGCGGAATGGATATAATGAACTTCTGGTTAAAATGAACCGAAATTTCGGTCCCTTGAAGGTTCACTATAGCGAGGTTTGACGTATTATTATTTATGATATTAATGACACTCCTCATGACTTCGTGCACTTATTGATTGGGCTTCTTAATCTATTTATATTAAAGAGTATTGCGGGAACATTTGGGGTTTTAAACGTAAAATATCGATAATATTAATGTTACGGGTATTTTATCTAACAATGTGAGCAATATTGAGGGATAATTACAAATTAATATTTTATCTCCATTATACGAAAATATAAATTTTCAATATGAACTATTAATTATTCCTAAAATTACCTATGGCCTTCCTCTATTCGAAGTGAATAATTCTAAAATAAATATCTTCAGACAAATTTACCTTGCTGATCCATATTGTAATCAACCCGGATCTATACATTTATTGTCGGGAGCCGATATCTATTCTCAAATAACTCTTAACGGACAATTTAAAATTCCGGGACAATCGATTCTAGCTCAGCAAACAGTGTTAGGCTGGACAAATGTAGGTAAAACAAACAGCATTTCTCGAACAATTACAGTGAATCATGCATACTGCAGTGATAATACAGCATACGGTTTAGATAAATTTTGGAATATAGAGGAAATTGCTGACAGCAACTTTTTCGACAGATTTGGATTAATATAGGGGATCGCTGCAATCTGGAAAATATGGTGCTCATAGTTTGGTCAAAATAGCGATCCAAAGTTTGGACCCCTTAATGTTAGTTTTACTTTCTGCATATTTCGCAACATCTCGAGAATTTTTAAAGCGAATCGAAAATTTCTGTATACAATTATAAAATTTGCTTGTCCAACGATAATTCCATGCAAAAAATAAATGTCAGTAAATGTTTATTATTTGTAATCATTTATTTAATAAAAAAAAATTAAATTGTAAGGTATAAAATTTTTTTGCGTCATGTTTCAAATGGCAAAATACAAAATTTGAGCAAAATTGTTTGAATAGTTCCTGAGAAATCGAATTTTATAAATACGGCATTTTTAAATGAATTCCATATTTACGGCATTTTTTATACCTTAGACTTTTCGTCCGTACTAATTAATTAATTAACGTATTTGAGGTTACCTTCTTGAACCATTAAGATTGACATTTAAAACGTGAAGAACCATTTAATTTATCAAAAGTTATTCTTGTTAGTCCGTTTTTTTGTTGCACTTTACAAATATATTGGTTAAGCCTACAAAATAGAACATCAAACAAATTATTTTTGCGAAGGAATTAACAAGTCAAATACTGTTGGATTGCTTCAATATATGAATTATTTGAATCAATGAATCTTTCTCATAACATTAACTAGTCGTTCTATTTCCATAAAGCAGTTAATCCAAATGAGCGTATCAAATTATAGTTTTGTGTTATAATTTGCTATGATTCAACCTATATTCCGAAAGAAAATTATTAGATACGTTACACTACTTCTGATTTATTCTAAACCTCATATCTGCACAATTTTTAGGCTTAAACTATTGTTTGTACCAATAAAATGGTTAGGCTTAAAAATAGAACTTTAAATTAACTATTGACGAGAGAAAAAATTGATGACTCAAATGATATTATATAGCTTCATTACACAGATTATTTGAATCAATGACTCTTCCTGAT
>NC_092211.1:37665708-37757363 GCF_043381705.1 Parasteatoda tepidariorum
CGATACACAAGAATATTGCTAACACCTTGAGTCTTGACACATGGACTTTTCCGACCGTTACAAAGATGTTTTGTCCCTGGAAGTCCCTCAATGGGTAATGAATCTTGTGAATATTGAAACAGCAGAGGTTCAGATTTAGGAGAAATCGGCCGAACTTTAAAGGGATGAAACGAAACCTTGAAATGGTGATGATCTCACTGAATTTTGTTTGGATTCAAGGTAACACCACTCGCCAGGGCTATAAATTATCATTAAAAAAAATTTAAATTGCCTTCCCTTCCTCCTACCTTGTCGAACAAAGATTCAGTGCTGTGACGGATATAGTCGCAAAAAAAGAGGGTTCTTACGACTTTACCTCACTAAAAGTATTAAACCGAATGTTAAGAAACTGGTTCTGAACCATCAAGCACATTCATTCCACTATCATAGTTACTTGATTGTTTCGTTGATAATAATTTCTAGAGTAAAAATGATTTTTGGGTATTTTTTTCATCATCGAATTAAGAATTAATTACTCATTTTAATTATAGGTTTCTTTGTTGTATTTTTTTTCCAACACTGTATTTATTTTTATCATTACAAATAGACTGCGATTACCTGACGGGGGAAAAATATTGAGCTAACGTGCACATTAATTTTTTTTTTAAAAAAAACCAAGCAAATTTACTTCTAAAGAAATTGCTTAAAAATGTTGCTCCTTATAATTCAGCACCCCCTCAACCCCCTTTCTCAAAATAACTAGATTTTCGCAAAAAGGGTGGGGGCGTAGCAATTTTTTTTTCTCCATAGGGGGGCGGTAACGCTAAAAAGGTTGAGAATCTATGATCTAGATCATTGTTTGCAATGCGCACTTACCTTTATTTCATAAATCATCTCCATATTGCGAAACAAAAATTCAAACCATAAGTAAAAAATCAAATTAATGATCATAAACTAACATTTAAGCAAGGGGGAAAAAAGTTGTCAAAACAAGACAAATAGTTAATTAAGAGGGCGATATTAAAAAAATAAAATATAAAATTAAATGAACTATTTAATTGCAGGGAAAAAATGAGAATTGGTACTATGCTACTCTTAGAAAGACCCTCTAACAGCAAAAATGTTTTTTTAAGTTTTTGACCCCGCTTTCTCTAATAACAATTCGCCATATTTTATTAGCATTTTTGTCTTTTCTATGTTTAAATATTGATTTGCTGACTTATTGGAAGTAAAATTAATGTTTTTTTTTAACTTCATTTTTAACAAAGTATTATGAGTAAATAAAACAGAACACCATGCATATAGTATTTTTGATTGCGCATCTTGTTAAATTGAATTAAAATAAAAATTCGGTTTCTTTAAGTTTCACATTAGTTATCCTTCTAGAATTGCTTAAATTTAACTTCTATTACATGATTATTCGTAAATTGTTTTTACTCCCAATTAAAATTAGTTACGATTAATTGTGTAGCCACAATGGCTCAATGATTAAGGCGTTGAGCTGTCATTGTAAAATATCGGAAATCTATCTCCAGTGGCGGCTTAAAGCTAACCCAACTTCAAATCTATGAATACCAGCTTACCTGGGAGTAAACATGATCAGTGCTGAATTCTTACGACTTTGCCGCCATCGACATGATAGTTGAAAAGTCGTAAACATTGAGCATCGATCTCAATGGTCTAGAAACTAGGAAGCCTTAACTTCCCTAATCCCCTTGCCCACAACGGGCTGTCGCGGAAGTGCTTTAAAGTTAATTATAATTTAATTAATTACTTCTAATTTACTACTCAGCATCAGTTAGTTCTGAAACTAAATCAAATCAGTATGATTTTTTTTTATTTAATGACTTCTAAACACCCCTTATAAAGTTTTTGTAGTGACGGTCGTAAAAGTACATGGACAGATGAAATCTGTTCTTTACGCTGCTGAAAAATGGACCAAATTTAGCTCACATTTCAAGGTTCAGTAGATTAAAGTAGTTAGTTATAATAATTTAATTGATATTCCCCTGAAATATCACCAAACATATAACACTTTCTTTATGCAATCCAGATCAATATCTGCATTTTTGAGTCAGCACCATAGTCTAAGGTAGAAAAACCCAATGCGGTACATAACCTGGCAATACATAATTTACATAAACCTGAATATGTAAATCGAATTTCATTAATTTATCTATGAATTTAATCTATTCTCATAGAATCCCTCATGAGATATTTCTTAAAACTGATTTAGTAAAAAAGAACAAAATTAAAAAATAATTCTTTAAAAGAAATACTAATATTAGCACCTAGCACAAGTTAAGTCCATTTGTCCCAAGTCTCTTCCTTCTTCGGCAACAGAATTCATGACTGGAGGTTGGACATTTCTTTCTCCGACAACAGAATATGTGAATTGAGGAAGAACATTTTCTTCTACGACAACAGGAGTAGCGAATGGAGAGAAGACATTTCTTTCACCAACTGAATATGCCACTTGATTGAGGACATTTCCTTCTCCGACAGCAGGATTTACGGATGGGGAGAAGACATTTCTTTCTCCAACTGAATATGTCATTTGATTTAGGATATTTCCTTCTCCGACAGCAGGATTTATGAACGGAGAAAAGATGTTTCCTTCTCCAACAGCAGAATTTTTGAATGGTGGGAAAACATTTCCTTCCCCCACGACACAGTTTGTGACTGTAGACCTTGGAATTTGAGAAAGAGTTTCGCTAATAATAGAAAGAATGCTTAAAAATTATGAGTCCAAAAAAAGTGAGACATTTTTAAACAACTATGGCAAATTTATAATGATTAACTTTTACAATTAAACTTGTTATATGGAAGTAAAACAACAAGCTTGGTAATTCCAGGCACATTACTGTGACTTTCGTTATTCTTATAAGTTTTGACTTCAAAGAAGAGTACAGAATACCTTATAGAAATATAGGGATATTTTTCCTATAAGTCTCGAGAATATGCTCCCCAGGTTATGTTTTTAAAAATTTAACGGTACTGTCATTCCTTATTAAACATTTCATATTCTTTCTTTTGTGAATACAGGGTGTTCGGAATAGAATATTTATTTTTATATGTCTAAAATCAGAAGAAAATATGTTATTCACAATAGAGATTGCAAATTCATATTTAATAGAGCACAAAACAAAACGTAATCGAAATCCATCTATTTCACTAGTAAATAAATAAAGGAAGGCATAATGAATAGAAAGCATGATGACGTAAATGTATATGCAAGGTAGGAAAAAATACTATAAAAATATAATGAATCTCATGTGATGATGGCATCACAGAAAATATCAAAACTTGTTTGATTGCATGAAGAAAGTTGGAGCTTTGTTTTAAAAGCTCTATTAAACTCTTTTCTGTTTCTTCTGTCTCCCAAAAATATTTTGATGTTTTTAATCAAGACTTTCGCAGAAGTGATTCGCTAAATTTCGGTAATGTTCTTCTTTTTTACTTTTTTGAGTATTAATTTGCAACATCTAATGTGTATAATTGTTTCTTCCAACTTTCGATAAGGTTTCTAAAAATATTTTTAAGTAATGGAACACTCTCTATGCCATTTAACACCATTCCCAATAGTTCCCCATCCAGCAAAAAGTTTTTCGTTGTTAATTTCAGTAATTTTAGTTGCTTTTTAAAGCAGCACCTAGCAATCTATAATAGCTTAAAATCTATTTCAAAATAACCTATTCAAAACCTATTTCAAAATAGTACTTGCAGTCACGATAAAGCTAATCTTTCAGCATTGTATAAAATGTAATATGTTACGTTCCATGGCTATAAAATAGCTCACATTAATATTGCTTGTATTATATTTAAAGAGAGAAATAGCAAACAAATACCGATTCTATAGATAAGAATGGTACTATTTACGAAGAATTTACCTGAAAGAACAAGAGCTTATATTTATATTATGAAAAATCTTTAAAAATGCATGGCGGTGAAGGAGAAAAACTAAAGAAGAACTTTTGTTAAGTACATCCTAGGCTAAACTTGACTATAACCATTTGAATGCGTGCTTACCTCTTACATAAATTTAACATGGCAGAACATCTCAACTGTAGTGACCCAGGGACGCTACTAACCAAAAAAAATATTTAAAAAAAACTACTCGTTTACGTTACATTATAAAAAGATGCTCCCTTTCTACGCTTTTTGGGGAATATTTCTTCCAAAGTAGCTAACTTTATGTCCTAATGTATGATTCGTTTTGTAAATTTGATTTTAAAACCGTCCTTGAACAGCTGACCCAATTTCGTGTTCACCTCTACCAAAGCTCAACTACGTAGCCTTGTAATTTTCAACCCAATCCGAAAGGCAAGCGAACTCCTGGATCAAGTTTTGGGAGAATTTTGCCTTCATTTAGGGACTTTTGGATGGAACTAACACGCATTTGCGTTACATGGAGAAGAAAGCCACGGAAACCGCCCACGGTTAGCCTAACGGTAAGGAAATTCGATTGGATCGAATGTAGGGTTTAGTGGCACAAAGTCCAAACGAGCACACGCTGCGCCAAACAATACAGGTAAAACAGTTCAAAAGACAAAGTTCATGCAACACTTTAAGTGTTGTACAATTATAACGGATAAAATGGTATAAGTTGGTGAATAGAATCAAATAAAAGGTATGAATAAAATCAGATAAAAAGGTATGAACAAAATCTGATAAAAAATTACGATTCCGGTATAAAATAAATGAAGTAAGTAAAATGTTTGCGAAAGTGAATACTGACGGTAAGGGGATTAACGCTTAAACAATAAACCAATGAGGGTATTTTACGTCAACACAGGGATAGGTGCAAGCAGGTTTGGAATTCGTATCGATCAGCCATCGCTGGGATTCGAACTCGGATCACTTCTTTGGGAGGCGAATGATCTATTTCATGAGCTACCACTGCTCAGTAAATTTGATTTAAAGATTTTTTTCAACGCCATTACATGTAAATGAATCAAAATCATATGAAACGCCCTTTTCTTCCATCTCCTTTCGTAGTGGGGCCTTTAAAATGTTGGTAAGATTGTCAAACACTTTTAATTATCTACCACTCTGTAAAACATTTTGAAAAAAGCGTAATGGTTGTTCGTAGCTTTTTATTATACATAAAATCTCCACATAAAGAAAGGTGTTCTAGTTGCCTTGGCAACAAAGGAATAGGATAAAAACTTGGTTTTAGCATTTAACTTAACTGACATTTTAAGATTGTACAGAACGTTGTTTTCTCTGTGTGTTTCGGATGTCATCTTGTAGAGAAAAAAATTGGCAATCATTTATTTTGCACGAACGATGTTCTAAGGCATATTAAGATTAGATTTTAAACAACATTTACAGCTTTGTATCAGCAAACTAGATTTTGATATTCTGTACCTCAAATTATTCAATGCAATACAACTATTTTTAAATAAAACAATATTTGTTTCAAACTCTCTTAACCGCTTTAAATGTTTCCATTGATTTTATTATTATAAAAGAGAAGTAAAGATCCATAAAGAGCATCTCAAACTTTTTAAAATATTATAATTTTAGGTTCCAAATTCTCTTGAGAGCTTAGCTTTAGAGCTAAATTGAAAGATATTAATTATTGAACGTGATAAATCATATTTTATATTTTAAAGTAAATAAACTCATTTCATGCACTGATTTTGTTTCAGATATAACCGGAACAAATGTCAAAGGTTATCAGACAGCATCAGTTATTGTTTTCAGATCAGGAGTTAGAGTTACAAACCTATAAGAAGCAAAATTGCTTTTGTGTCGATCGTTTCTAGTATATTGATACAGCCTTATATGCAAAAATTCAAAAATATGTTAGTTTTAATTTTAGAATATTTATCAAATTTAACAATAAAAAAGTGTTATTAGGTAAAGATCAGAAAATTATACAAATAACCTTGGTAATGCTTAAAGGTGTGTTAATTATGATAACTATAAAAATTTTATACATAAACTGTAGAATTTAATTGCAAAAGTTTCCAAAAGATGGCGCTTTAAGATTTCGATGATAAAACCGTTCAATGTTTGTATTAAAACATGAAAGAAGCTTTTTGCATCGTATCATGATTTTTAAACATGCATTCTATGGAACATCTTGTTTTTCTGGTACTAAATTATAACAATTTTAATCATATTTCTACGGCATTTGTATTATTTTTAAGATTTCTGTACAGCGTATAGTTCCCTCTGCTGGCAACTTTTGTAACTGAATTCCAAAATTTCAGTTTAATATTTTTACAGCATTCACAATAGACATTTATTTCATTCACGCTTTGTTCCCACAAGTTTTTATTTTCTGAAACCAGTCAGTTCTCCGCTGGAGGGGCCTAACCTTAATTGATTTATTTGTGCAAACAATATTTTAAGTTAGAAAATGTTATACGAAGCATACTTCTCTGAATATTGGCTTACATTTTTTCGACAAATTTAGATTTTTAACTTTCAAAAATTGGCAGCAGTTTAGATCTGAAAAACTTTAAATATTTATTAAATGCCAGATCCATGAGTCCAGCTCATTAGACCACGGGCTCTATAATATTTTTTAACTGTGCCTTTTCAATCATTTAGTTCAACAAAACAGAAGAACAAGGTGATAAATTTTAAAAATTTAACATACAACTTTTAAATGAAAATTTTATTCTGATTAAAAACTAAATGCTATTAATTAAAATCAAGTTTTACTTAATTAGACAATTCTTAATTTACGTATCTGCTTAAATTTAAATTATGTTCCGTTTTAAAATCTTACTGATTGATAGATAAATCCAATGGTTGGTCAGAACTGGTTCCTTGAGAATTTATATTTCCCCATAAAGCATCTTCAGAATGTTTTTGCCTATATAAAATAGAATAATTCTGTGACTAGATTTTAAGAAAAGTATAGACGCTCAAAATTGTAAGTTAAGAATACAGTTATTTGCTTTTACGTGGATTTTATTTATTATTAAGTGAAATGCCATGTAACCAATCAGCTGTAGCGTGAAATGAGGCATAGCGTCAAGTTCACAAGGATGACAAAGCTAGTCGACAAGGCTACCATTCGGCTTAGAAAACTTAAGGATAGTATGGAAAAAAATATAAACCATGATAATTTAGCATATGCAATCTCCACTGAATGTTTCTTTGTTAAGAAAATATATCGATATGAATTCTATATCTTATACCAGACCTATATAAGCATTAAAGTTTATATCTTAACAACGTAAATTTCTACTATCATTTACGTAAATTTACCACCATTACATAGAAACCTTACTTGTTGCATTAAGTGACTACCATTTTTAAATAACAATTTTGATGTTTTATACAACAAAAAAAAACGGAAATTGTTTCAATGTTTCAGAATAATTGTAAGGAAACTGGGAAATGTGAGAAACTTTGTAAATACACTTTCGGATTCCCCACCTTAACTTCCCGTAACTTTTCACAATCCCTTAGTTTGTGACCAAATATTATTTAATACTACTCACTCTCGGAAAAATCAGCTCGTTTAACAATTATCAGAACGTTTAAATGCAATAAGGTTCAAACTTCTTGCAACCTAAAAAAGTGCAAAATTGAACCATATTTCTGTCCAAATTTAAGCGTGGAATCGTGCAATCAATGTCTCAGAAGCATGTTATTATAGTTCAACACAGCACCAAATTAAATTTGAATGATATCAAGGTTCAAAACGCTCCAAAATTTCTTTACGTAGCATATTTTACATTAAACTTACTTTCTGAAAATCATAGTTTGAAATTAATAACAAAAAACAATTTAAACATCGCTTACTAGATTCTAATAAAACATTGCATTTTCAAAAAACTTTAAAACAAAAAATAGCTAATATTTTAGCAGTTTAATTATTAGTAGTAGTATTTGATAATATTTTATCAGCAATGGAGAAAAACAGCTCACTTATTTTGTTTCATTGCCACCAACTAGGTACTTGCAGCTCGAGAAGAAGACGATCACAGATACACAAACACGTGACCTATGACCTCAGCGCCAGCTGATCGCTTATAAACAAGATGGTGTGTTAAAGTCCAGCTAAATTTCACCGCATAAGTTAAAATGTTAATTAACGGGGAGTTAATTAAATACAACGCCGTATCGCGCATGGAATACATTAAAATATAATTCCTTCTCGTCTGCATCTTTAACTTAGATTTAGTATTTGTTTATGTATTTTATTGTAACCATGATGTATTTTTGTCTTGTGTACCTAGTAACTTCAATTCATTATTAGTTTGCTTATGCTCTACCTGTTCCTGTCTTTTTGCTAAGTAAGTAATCTATAGTAGGATAATTGAAATCTTTGTCAAAGAATATTTGAAACATATAGAATCTGTCACTTAAGAGAATTGATACATTACGGTCTTGCCTTACTTAAAATAGAATGGAAAGAACAGTTCTAATCAAGAGCAAATACCCACATTACGTTGCTTGAAGTTATCCCATTCCATCTCTGTCTGTAGATCAGATTGGGGACTTTAAATGTTAATTGCAATACATAAAACGTGTTTTTTCTGCATTTTGCGGCGTAGCAAAGTAATCTGTTCACCGACTTTATAGTCAAAATGTCAATATTTGTTTCATTCTAGTTATACATAACAAAAAAAACGCTTTAGACCACTAGAGTTTTTTTTTCTACAAGCTGGGACTGTGATGTCCCTCTTCAAGTGTTAACATTACTCTGATAGGCATACATATTGTTTGGCCATCATTTGATTACATTTTCTCATGTAATAAAACTCCAATAATCATTCTCTCATGTAAATACCTGGGATAAATTGCATGAAAAGTTTAAATTTCTTCCAAAAAAAAGTGCTAGGTATCTTCGCACGAAAGAAATTGAGTCATGGTGAGATTACAAACAAGACTTTTTACGCAAATATTTAATATATTTTAGAAGGTAACAAATATTATCCTGAACTTACATTAAAGGTTGTGGCAGCTCCAAGTTTTCCATTTCTAATGCTGGGAAGCTCACTGATCCTGAAGGCAAAGTCAATGCACTTCTCCTAAAAATTATTTTCACCGTAAGAACATTTAACTACTTTAAAAGAATAATTAAGAGGGGGAGAATACAACCACCAGATGACAATCATTTCATTCAATTTCTTGCTTTTGTCAGCCTTACTAACTTTTATTTTTAAAAGTTCTGACAAGCATTTTCACTTCACTGTGAAAATGGTCTTCGATCATGGACAAATTCATGTCATGACTTTTTGAAAGATAAGGAATTGATTTTAATTCTCTTAATAAGGATTAATTATCAAAGGATCTATTTAAATAAAAAGAACATGCTTTTCATATTGATAAGCACAATTTTTGATACTTGTAATATCGGTTCTTTTATTTGCTACATTGTATTGAATTACAAAAATGGAAGACTTTTATGAGTCCTTCTCTTAAACGTATGTACCACCATCTGCATTCAAAATTATGAATATAGTCTAGTCCCTATATAGTCTAGTGCCCACATTTTGGTCAGGTTTCTTTAAACTAAATAAGCAAAATTAATATTTAACTTCCTGCTTAGTTAAGAGGATTTAGTTTTCATCA
The DNA here is from genome assembly GCF_043381705.1 of Parasteatoda tepidariorum. NCBI lineage: Eukaryota > Metazoa > Arthropoda > Arachnida > Araneae > Theridiidae > Parasteatoda > Parasteatoda tepidariorum. Next base: position 37,675,234 of record NC_092211.1, read on the forward strand.
TTAAATTGTATAATTTTATGCTACTTCTATACCAAATCCATCACAGGGCCAGTGACATCAAAAACATTTCTATGATTCAAATGCTCTGTTGCATACTCAACAAGACTCCTCCGTAAAATATTAGCGAATAAAAATTTTTAACGTCCAGTTGAGTCATAAAAACAAGGCTTTCGAATAAGATCATCTATTTTACTGTTTCATGAAATCTACGGTTGTCTCTATCAATCAGCCACTTAGTAAAATCACTACACCTCAAACAATTCTTAGCAATTACAACAAGCCATCACATATTTAAAAATAATTATAAACGGTGGTAATGAGGTTTTATCCGGGTTTAAAACTTTATTTTACTACCTCTCTCAACTGCTCTTCTGCTTCACGAGGTCATGAAAGTTCTTATTATCTTGTATATACTTCTCAGTTGGACTAAACTATGCAATACTTAAAACATAACATTTTTAACTACTCACTGAGACCAGGATGGATGGTCTTTCCGATTTCCGTGTGCTTCTCTGTCAACTTCAATCAAACTCTCCTGAATCCTGTAAAATAAGTATCAAAAATCTATCGATATTTAAATATTGGAATCATCAGGTGAAAGATCTGCTATTTTGCTCAGTGTTTCTGAGAGAAAAAATTACTTTTTGCTATTTCAAAATTATCACTGGATGTAGATACTTGTTATATGAACCATTAAACATGTATTTTCGTTTCTTAAAAAATTTATTAGAAGTCATCTTGATACAATGTTTCTTGACAAAAAATAATTAAATGTTAGTATGGTCCATTTTAACATCCGGAATCGTCATTTCTAATAACACTAAGGAGAGCCAAGTTCGCCAACCATTGGCCTTTTGAGAATTTAGTCAGGAAGGTGAGCCTTACGTTTGACAAAGAGAGCGCTGCGAAAATGAAAGTACGTTTTAGCTCAGAACTCCCGGATAGATGGCAGCATCTTTCATTTGTGATGCCATTTCCTCAATTTAGACAGGGATCTGAAGGGAAAGGAAATTTTTTTTCCAGAGACCCATGTACCCTGTGAATTAAATTCTACTGTATTCTTGGTACTGCTCAGCTACCGACCAAAGGACTTTCGATTCCAGAGATTTTACGAGCTCATATATAGCGTGTCTCTTAGTGGAGTCGAGGATTGAACCCCAGCCCATCCAGACAGGAGACCGTTTCTCTAACCACTGGACTACCCATTTTAATTACTAATGTGATGCATCGGACACCCAACAAATTTCTAACAAATACATATGATTTGAAAGTTTTGTTTGAATAGCTTCCATACTAAAATTTTCAGATAACACTGTTGCCATGATTTTGGCATGACAAACACCAACTGTCAAAATATTAACCTTGTACGAAACTCTTAATATATTTTTAAATTATAGTTTGATAATTTCAATATAAAGCAATATTTTTTCCTACTACGTTTAGTTGTGATAAAAATATTTTGAAAAAATGGCTGTAACATTTTATTAAAGTTATTTATGATCTAATGACTGGGTTTTCAAGCATAAATATGGATTCTTAATAATTCATGAGGTAAACTTTAAAAACCTAATAAATGGAAATGATATTTTAAATTTTAAAAATACTTACAAAACACACTTTTTCTGAAAAATGAAAATGACAATTTGAAAAATATGATCTCAATAGCTTTATCAAAAAAGTGATAGAAATGTTTATTATCCTTTTCGTTTACTTCGTAATATTTCTTAAACCATTAAAGCCTATTATAAAACTTTAATAAAACTCGTTTATCCAGATATACTGCTTAAAGATAGTTTTTAAATTATTTTTTGTTAATTACGATCAAAAAAACTTTTGAAGTGTAAAGTATACAAAATGTTACATCAGTTTAAATTATGACATTTAACCTATTTTTCCCTTAAGATTTATGAAATACATATTGAGCTGATTCATAAAACGAATCGCTGACTTCATGAAACTTCGAAAACTGAAGGAAAAAAATATATATTTAAATACTTACTCATAATTGATTTCACGTCGATATCTCCTGTACAAAATAAAAGCCACTAGAAGGATAAGAATTGTTAAAACATTGATCATTTCCATGTTGACCACTTATCCTAAGAAAAATAAAAATACATAAATGTGTAACAAAACCTTTACAATAACTAGTTATAATCAACAATAATACATTACTTGCATGCCTCTAAACCTAAATGACTTTAAATTAACAGCAGTCATGCAGTAACTATAATAACATGTCAAGTACAAGACGATATTATCGTACTAATTTTTATCCTCCTTAAACTTGAATATATGATACCACACTTTCATGAAATGAATTCACGGTACCATAATATCAAGCAAACTTGCTGCAACCAATAAGGAGCTACACTGAATAATATTTTCAATCAAGTTGGACCATAATATGGTATAAGCAAATTTAAGTAAGATTGACTTGCGTGGTAATATAATTCAGTCTGACTTAGTAAATTTACATGATATCATGTTTCAGTGTGTATTTAAAAGATTTTTACCAGTGCACCTTTCAGCTTGAACAAAAAAAAGGGTTCACTTCATAAAAATCGCTCAAAATTTATATGATATTCTGGTTCAATGAGCTCCAAAAATTTTAAGCAGTTCCAACTTGTACTGAAACAAGGTTCAAATTATCACTTTATTAAGGTTTCACGAAATGCGTACGATTATATGATTCAATGTGCTCTAAAAGTTATTTAAAAGCATTCACTCTAACTAAAACAGAAGCAAGATTCAACTTGCTTTTTAAAGTTACAACAAATTTATACGATTTTATGATTTCAAAATTTCAAACAATGTTAGTTCAAACGTGAACAGAAACAATGTTCAAATTAACATTTTATTAACGCTTTAGCAAATTTATACGATATTATGATTTCAAGTTCTTCAAACTTATGAAGAATAATCGCTTCAATCTGAAAAGAAACAAGGTTTAACTTAACACTTCATTAAGGTTGTAGCCAATATCACAATTTAAATCTTTATTTATAATAATATGTAAATTTAACTAACACCGGGAAATAAACTTTTCAAAATAAAAAGTTCATTATCAATTTTTCACTTTTAATCATCCCATCGAATACGCCAATACAAATTTTTGGAGGAAATAGAAAGCTCATTTTAATCAAATCAACATTGCCAGTAGACTATCTTTATTAGGAGGTTGCAATAAAAGCCTCACAGTAATATTCTCATTTAATAAACTCTATCTAATAGTCTTACACATGCTCATTATCTATCTTAGAGATAATGAGCACAGATATCAGATGAGAAGGCACAAAGATATCTTCTCAACATGGCTACCACCTGATTGAAACATTTCATTGATGTATGCAACGAAGCTTAATGATGAGATTTTCAAGATTGATGGCTTTGCTTACTCAAATAGCATTCGCGTTTTAAGGGCTAAGAAGGAATTGTTTAGATGATATATTATTCTGTATCACATGTTGATACTGAGTCTTGTATCTTGTACGTGAGGTTTTGCCACACTGTTTGGAAACTCAATGTGATCACGAAGGAAACATTCATGAAGGAAACATTCGAAAACTATTGGAAGTATTAGTTCAATGAGCATTCAAATGATTATTATGATCTAGTTGTTTCAGTTAGTTATTAATGCTTTTCTCTGTTCTTAATGTTGAGAAGAATTTTATATTCGGGTAATTCGAAAATAGGTAAAATTCGAAGTTCCAAATTTTCCAGATATATAATTTTACGTAAGAAACAGTTCGTTAAAAAAGTAATTTTTTTATTTTTCGTTCTCAATGATGGATTTCTTATGAATGAATATGCTTTTTATTGCATAATTTATAATTAATTTTACTTTGCCTTTTTTAATGAATCGATTGTAAGCTTAAATAAACAAATGACTCCACACTGAAGTGGACACATAATTGTACAACTACTTAAGGCATATCAATGCTAAGCATTCTGTGATTGTAAAATTGTAAGTTTAAACCATTTTATATATAAATTAAATATCGCTTTACATATTATATTTATTAAATATAGGTTTCTTTCTAGAAAAACAAAGTTCTTAATCTACAAAACTCTTGTCCGGCCAGTCTTGACACACGCTTCTGAAGCTTGTACAATGACAAAACTGGAGGAAAATTGTATCGCAATATTTGAGAGAAAGATTTTGCGGAGTATACTTGGTGGTGTAAATGAAAACAATAACTGGAGAAGGAGATTTAACTTTGAACTGTACAAGATTTATAAGCAACCTGGTATTATTAAATACATAAAAATAAATAGAATGAATTCGATCACCCACGTGATTCGAATGAGTGACGACAGCACAATAAAAAAGATACTGTTTTTTAGACCCACTGGAACAAGAAAGCGGGGAAGGCAGCGGTTAAGATGGGCTCACTCAGTGGAGTCTGATTTTCTTGCAATTAATGAAAAAAATTGGAGATCAAAGATAAATCGGAAGTCGTCGTGGCGAAATCTTCAGAGGAAGGCATTGGCTCACATTGGGCTGTCTGGCCAACTATGATGATGATGATTACATATTATATTAGATGGTTAGTTAAAGTTTATTGGTACAAGAACCAGAAATGGCTATACTGTGCCAATCACTAGGAAAAAGAATCGCACTTTTATTTATATTAATGAATACAGTCATATTGTGTTTTGATGAACTTGATGAGATTGTGATGTATAGGATCACTAAGTAGGGATGAAAGATTGGGATAAAATCTGCCAAAAAGTTTCTTCCTCAAATATTTGAATCGTCTGCAGTCGGTTAATGTGTGTTTAATGAAAATATCGACTCGACATTGAGTACAGCTGGGTGTAGATTCAGCTTTCAGTAAATGCATATGGGTAAAACGAGTGTGACCAATATGTAGTCTATTAATCAAAGTCTGGGTTTTGCAATCAACAGTTAATGTCTTATAAATTTCATGTAATTTATTAATATTTTGAGTATTCCAATGCTTTTTTTCCAAGCCTGGTGAACTGAAAATTTGCAAATTTTGTTAACTATATAGTTTGTTAAAAGTTTTTTCAATATTTTATTTCCTAATTTAATTTAAGATTGTGAAATGAAAATTTAGAAAAATTATGCTTTAACCTATTTTAAAATTTGACTTAAATAAAGATATAAATTGCCACTGGAGTAACTGCATTTATTATTTATACAGGGATTACAAAATGTGAGTTAGAAATTTTTATTAATACTTCTGCCTTACAGCTGATATTTAAAATTGATTTGTTAAACTAGATTTTAAAATAAAAACCAAATTAGACTTAAAATATTTTTTTCAAGAAATAAATATCAAAAATATTCCTTTAATGGAGTATCTCGTCTTTGAGACAGTTTTTTATATAACTGGAATATAATACGGTTGTTTATCATAGGTTAATATTTAAGAGGTTTTAAGATTAATTAAAATAAACATTCGTACGCTTTATACTCGAGAGTCTCAAGACACTGCATTTTTAAATTAAATTTAGCTCAATTTTTATTTTGTTTGTTATTTTATAAATAGCATTAGAATAAAAAAGTATTTTTATGACTTGTTCAAACTACAAGTGTGAACAGTAAAAAGCGTCTTCCTTTTAAATAAAATTATTTCATATTAATTTATGTATCATTCACAATTAAAGCCAAATTTTTCAAAAAATATATTGAAATATTAGAGGGATACATATCAAAATACTTTTTTCAGTTACATGTTACGCTTCATTTATTCATTTATTTATTTTCTTTTATTTATTTTATTTTATTTATTTATTTATTTATTTTCATTTATTTATTTATTTTCATTTATTCATTTAATTTTATTTATTTTTATTTATTTATTTATTTTTATTTATTTATTTTTTTTTCATTTATTTATTTAAGTTTATTTATTTTTATTTATTTATTTATTTTTATTTATTTATTTATTTATTTATTTATTTTTTTATTTATTTATTTGTTTGTTTATTTATTTATTTATTTATTTATTTTTGATTAATTCCATACAAATTTTAACGAAAGATACAGTTTAGAATGACAGTTACTTAAAATATTATTAAAAAATAAGCAGCGCCATCACGAAAAATCTTGACAAGTCCTACAGAATTAAAAATGCAAAAAGAAAATGTCCATACTATAAGCACGAATTAAATTATACAACTGCTTTATATTAGCATACAGTTTGGTACTCCATAATTAAAATGCATATATTTCATCAAAAATAGATAAAAAAAAAAAGCAATTATAAATTTAATATTCAAGGTGACATAAGATCTAAAAGACTGACTTTTTTTTAATTCTAGATATCTAATTTTATTATGTGACAACTATACACATACTAAAAAGTCAATTTTCGTAATTACATGAAATAAAAATGGATCTACTCCATAATTTTTTTAATAATTTTAATACTTTTTTCATTTTGGAAGCAAATACGATTCTAATCATGCAGTGTAGGCTATTTACACCGAAGAGCCATTACATTATGACCACCCTCCATCTGTAACAATGGGCTCGCCCAGGAACAATATTTTCATGGGGCACATTAGGACCCATAATCCTCATAGAACGATCCCTGACGTCTGTAAGCCACTTGAACATAGTTGCAGACCAGGTTCACCCATTCATGGCAACAGTTTTTCCTGCGGGGATGGTGTTTACCAACAGGATAATGCACCGTGTCATAAGGATCTAATCGTCATGGATTGGTTCGAGGAACATTCCAGTGACTTTCAAGTCACGCCTTAGCCCCCAAATTCACCTGACCTTAATCCAATAGAGCATTTGTGGTCCTACTTGTAAAACCAAATTCGTGCTGCCACGCTACCCCCTCGCAATGTGAGGGAATTGCACGACCAGTGGGTGAGCGCTTGGTACCAGATACCTCAGACTACCTATCAGCACCTTGTGAATCAATGACACGGCGGGGAGGGCAAAAGGAGGTCCTACATATTATTATCAGGGTGGTCATAATGTAATGGCTCTTCGGTGTATATCTGGGGAAGTTTAATTAAATTTACAAGCCGTACTTATCCGTTTGCTAAGTACCAGAAGAAGTTTTGCGGAAATTGTCAAGCTTCCTGTCAATTAGCAATTTAACAGTCAGTTATTTATTTGATTCTGGTGGGCTTAATTGTGGACAGTTAATTCTGATGGGAAACCATGCAAATAAATTTAAGTACATGTAGGAAATGTTACTTATCCTATTCTGCTACTGTTAAAAAAATATATTTGCCACCGCACCTATATTAGTATAATAAGTACCTATTAATCCACTTAATTAAGCATTACAGGCATCAATATTAATTTCATGATTTTTTTTTCAAAATCCCGGAAACGGATAGGTACTGAGAAAATAAAGCAATTTATACAGCAAACATAAAATTGTAAATCTCTTTTACAATTGCTAAAAATTAACTTCTTAATAATTTAAAAGCTTAACGATCATTTTGACTATTTTTTTAATGATTTTTTGCTTGAAACTTGACTTCTGCTGCTTTCTCATAAATTTTATCGTTCAGTGCGCCAAAAAAAAAGAATTGCCGTGAATAATTTTTGATTTCATGATCTAATTTTGATCTAATGATCGGATTTTCACGTTCTGGGACTCATTCTTAATGGATCGAAGGGGGAATCTCAAATAGTCTAATTAGTGCGGATGATATTTTAAGTTACTAAATCAGGTGCAAGAACGTACTTTCTCTGAATAAACATTCCTTTTTTTTTAGACGGATTCGTATTTCTGACCCCCAAAATATAAGGGCAGCCGCAATCTGGGAAATATAGTCCTCATAATTTGATCAGCGTAGAGGTTCTAAGTTTGAACCCCTTAATGTTAATTTTATTTTATGCATGTTTCACCATATCTCGAGAACCTTTTATGTGAACGGAAAACTTTTTGCACACAATTATAGAATTCGTTTATTCAAAGATAAGTCCTTGCAAAATATGCATTTTAGTAAATATTTGTTATTTTTTATTATTTTATTAAATAATAGACGAAAAAACTTTGAGATGCTAGATATACATTTTTACATCACTTTAAAGAATGTAATTTTGCAGGGGAAAATACAAAATTTGAGCGAAATCGGTTGAATAGTTCCTGAGAAATCGAATTTTAAAATTAAAAAAAGTATCTTTAAAATTTGATGTCTCAGGAACGATTCAACCAATTTCGGTCAAATTTGATATTTTGTTACGTAAAATTACATGCTTTAAAATTATGTAAAAAATAATTTATTCCTTATTAGTCAAAATTTTTTCGACTATTATTATATAAAATAATAATAAATATTTACGAAAATTATTTCCTGCATGGAATTATCTTTGGCTAAACGAGTTTTATAATTTTGGGCAAAATTTTTCCATTCGCTTAGAAAGTTTTCGAGTTATGGCGAAATACGCAAAAATTAAAATTTACATTAAGGGATCCAAACTTTGACCCGCTCTCATGATCAAACTATGGGAACCATATTTCCCAGATTGCGGCTACTCCCTATATTTCGGGGGTCAGAAGTACGAATCCGTCGAAAAAAAAGTATCAGAGAAAATTCGTTTTTGTGGTCTGATTTCGTAACTTAAAATATCTACACTACTTAATTAGGGTATTTGAGGTCACCTCATCAAGCCGTTAAGAATGAGTCCTAGAATGTGCAGATATGAGCATTAGATCAAAAGTTATTCAGGAAGGACCGCTTATTTCTTTTTTTTTGATGCACTATACATAGTTGACTTATTACCGATTACAGCAATCCATTATTTTTGTAAACGAAGCTGGTTCGGATGGTAAATAAAAAATAATTTTGCTTTTTTACAATGATAAATATTTATAGTTCCTTACTTTAACACATCTAGCCCTTCAAAATAAACAAAACTTGTTTGGACTATAGAATTCCCTCATTTTTATTTATTTATTCATTTAGTTGTTTCAAATCAATTGCAATTTAGATCTTTGAACAACTGACAAAAATAATATCTTCACATTCAAAAAAATTTATTATAAATTGTTTATGCTTTGAGCCACAGATAAAAATTAAAAACTCAAATATTTCCCGACGTTTATTTTTACATGATTTTTAAACAAATTCATTTCACATAAAGATAAAAACTTACCGAATTTCATGAATAAATAGAAAAATTTGCCATTAAATTAAAACTCCTCGTTTAAAAATACTAATAAGTAGTTTTTTTAAAAAAACTGCCCATGCTAGCCTTCAACATTTGAATTAATTTAAAAACGAAATGAAAAACTTTTAGGACACTGTAACAACAACGTTGTGATGAATTGTGCTACAACTGTTGTAAGTGTATTTCGGAGATTATCGTCCTGTTCGTGCTTGCTAAATGATAAACTATACTTCGCGGCAAGTTGACGTGCGTCAGTACTGCAAAACTTCTGTATGAAGCATTCTGCTTACTTTCCGTTTAAAGTATTTCACGCGATATCGAGAGGGGAAATGAGAACTCATGTATCTGGTTAATGTAAGTTATAAAGCTATGATAAGCGAGTAACAGTCTGTGATTGGCTGAGTGCAAAAATTAAAGAGAAAAAAAGAAACAAAAAAAAATCTGCCACAGAGATGACAAAATATCTTTACCCGTCTAAACTAGAGACTTATTTATATGCATCCTGTACATTAAAAATTAATCTTAGCTATTTAAAATATCCATTATGTTCTTCCTTAGTGTGTGATAAGCAGCATATTTCGTAAAATAATTAACTTGGAAAAATATAATAATTACAGTTAGCACTTTAAAGTTATTTATGTAATTATATGCCAAATAAACGACTTTTCTGAAAAATATTTATTTTTTTTCGTTCAGAAGTTTCTAGTAAAAAATCCTGCAAATATTTTGCTAGATATAAAAAATTATAAGAATAAAGTTACTTACTTATCAGTAATCAGTAAAGTTATTTACTGATCAAATCACTGATCAGTAATTTAAGCCGATTCAGTGTTAATTACGAGGAAACTTCTTGGTACATCTTACTATAAAACAAATTATTTATTAAAAACTTTTAGCCAGAGAAAAAGCATACCATTTTCTTCTATTTTATTCTCTCCTATTTTATTTCTTACATTTCAAAATTAGTTTTGCCCAACCATAGTATTTGTTTTTTCATGATGAGTGTACGACAGGTTTTGTAAAAGAAATACGTAGAGCACGAAGTTTGTAATTATATAAATAACAGCAGCTGGCAAAAGTCAGAAAAAGCATGCCCTCTCCTAGAGAAGTTGACATTTTATTACAGTTCTCAGAAACTAGAATTTCAGTGCGCAAAAAATTATTACGTAGACAATCTCTAGAAATAGATTGTTTTAAAATTGTTATTACTCAAAGTTATAATGATTAGGCTTCCAAAAATTTAGGGAAAAGAATTTATGCTCCTAAAAAAGCCGACATCATATATACATGTTTGGCATTTTTCCCTACGTTGTGTTGGCGTAAAATAATTGGTTTAAAGTTCGATTAATAGCCAGTACCAGAATATTAGAATACCAATTTCAAAAACTGAAGATACAAAATAAGAACTTCTATAATATTTTCTAATTTCAGCAAATATATCAAACTGTTAATAAAAAATATTAAATGTTAAAATAGCCAAATTGTCTAGAAAAATTATATGTTTTACATTTATTTCTAATTTTAAAAATAATACAAACTATTGTCCAATTTCGTTATGAAGTGTTGCATGAAGAGTATAATAAACTATAAATAATAGACTGAATATGAAATGATCTGCAAAGCAAAAACCAATACAATATTGAAATAATAAATAATGCAAAAATTGTCCTATTGCGTGAATAAAAGCTTAAACTGAACACATAAAGCGAACTTAGAAAATTGATTCTCACAAAAATACTTTGAGGGAACAATAGATTTTATGCAAGCTGATTCCTAATTTTGATCGAATAAATAATAAAATAATAAGCGTGACGTGAAATTGTTTTAGAAACTTTTATTTGTTTGAAAAGTTAATGTTTTCACAAAAACAACTCCTAAAACTGATTTTAAAAATAACTTGTATTTTGTACTAGAAGTCTTCGTCCCCTGCTAATTCCGCTCGCCAACCTCCTAACTTCTCATTCATCATTGAATTTTCTATGAGCATCAATTATTTTCCACAAAACACAGTAAATTTTGTTTTAAAATTCTACAATAATGTTAGCTTTTTTAATATGTTAATCGAAACGAAATGGACGATTTCCTAGATTTCAAAAATAATCATCTGTGCTTGAAAATAAAGATTCTCTAAGGAATACAGATTGTAAACCTCAATAAGATTAAATACGAAGCGCATCCAGAAAATAAATTTCCCTAATTTATTAAATAAAAGAGCTCACACTTTCAGGAGCATATTTATTGGCAACAAGTACAGCTCTTTTTTTTTAAACCTCATCTGTTTTTAGACTTTCTAGACATTTTTGGACTTATGGAATTGGTCTAATTAGGATGGACCTCTTGGGGGTTAGAAACAACAACACAGCAATGTTCCAGCTATTTTTCAACATAGCCACCACCAGAATTGAGACACTTGTCGCATCGTGGGATCACTTTTGCATACCTCTGTCGTTGAACTCTGCCGCCTGTGAATGGAACCAGCGTGTGACAGACGTCTACCGTTACTGTGTGAAACACTGCGGAAATTGTGACATGCCATTCAAAACAAGAGGCGTGGAATGCTTACTGNACCAACTGGATTCGAGTATGATACTGGATCCGGTACTATACCAACTGGATTCGAGTATGATACTGGATCCGGTACTATACCAACTGGATTCGAGTATGATACTGGATCCGGTACTATACCAACTGGATTCGAGTATGATACTGGATCCGGTACTATACCAACTGGATTCGAGTATGATACTGGATCCGGTACTATACCAACTGGATTCGAGTATGATACTGGATCCGGTACTATACCAACTGGATTCGAGTATGATACTGGATCCGGTACTATGCCAACTGGATTCGAGTATGATACTGGATCCGGTTCTATACCAACTGGAAACGAGTATGATACTGGAACGAAGCCGGTATATACTATTATTGGTATTGTACTGGTTCCAGTGTCATATTACATGGGGCCATTATTTCATAACCGGATAACCGGTTCAGTGAGCTGTTATTTCATGACCAGATAACTGGTTCATAACTGGATATCATTATTACCGGATATTATAAGTGCAGTTGGACGTTTTTTCATGTTTCATACTGGTAGAATGATATTTTTTTCCAAAAATAGTTTCGACTCTAGGTAGTTATGAAATAAACGCAAGTAAGAGGCAGCGATGTTCCGTCATCAATAAACAGTTAGTTTTAATAATTGTTTTAAATCGTCTGCCGATATAATAACTGCAACTCCAGCTGGTTGCTAGGCAACCAAACGACTTTTTCTTATTATTAATGTTTTGTTTATCGTTCGTCTCTGTATGTCTGTGGAAATAAAAGAATGTAAAAGCTAACAAGCACTGTGTCTTTATCATCCTTCTCGATTTTGTCAATTCGTGTTCAATATAATTTAATGTGATCACGTCAAAAACTTTTTTTTAGTGTTTTTAATATATTACCCAAAGATAAAGTAAAAAACATACGATATTAGACTCTAGGAAGAATTATAATTAAATAACAAATTCATATCGAAGTATGAGGAAAAATATTTCCCTCAATAAGGTGAATGCGCCCTCTGAGATTCAAACTAGTTCAGTCCATGCGATATTTTCCAAAACCAAAAGAAATCAAACCAAAATAAACCTCTAGATCTCCTCCTGTGCAATGTGATCAAACATTTGAAACTTCATTTGTCTTTTAATCAAACAAACATCAAGAACGAACCTTGGAATTAATTGGACAGGGGAAAGTCGGAAACGTGACTTCTTTTAATTAAAGATCCAGTATGACTTTGCATTAATCAATACATTCTTTTTAGCATTCACACCAGACCACTTCTGCACCCAAAGAAAAATTCTTCCCTACACCATTACTCACCCATCCCAAAAAAAATAATAATAAAAGAAAGAAAAGAAGAAAATTCCATCTTAAAGCCTCTAATCTAGAAAATCCATGAAAACCCATAGTTAATTAACATTTGGTACGCATTTGTTTCTAACTTTTAGCACCCTTAAAAGATAGTAAGTAAGTTAATTGGATTAGCTAAGTAATACCAGAATCAAGTAATTTCTTATTTAGTTGCCCCACCTTCTTCTTTACCTCTCTTCAGTTTTTTTTTATTCTTGGGGTTTCTTCAAACGCCATCTTCGAGTACTTTGAAGAATTTCGGATAGAAAAAAAAATGCATAATTAGTTGGTGGCTTTTCCAATAATTAAATGCAATAAGTAGGAAGCCTCAGTAGTTAAATTTTGTCTGATTTCCAGCTATGTACCGTACTACTACCTTAAAGCACTTCTCTCCTTCTTAAGCTAGGTTGTAATTTCGATACCACAAATTTTGCCCTCTTAAGGTAAAATCTGATTAATAAAAATCTGTAATGATGTGCATTAATATGTGTACTTAACATGCATAGTTAAACGAATAAACTTTGTAAGTACTATTATCTCTTTTTTTTTCTTCTGAAACTGATAGGATTTTTCGCACAGGTAGCTGTACTCCTTCTGGTTTCTTAATGAGGATTAACATAAGTCGCTTTTTCAAATGCTTGACTAATATTCATGATACATAAATTAATAAATTCTGCTTATATATTTTTAAGATTACGTATTTCTTAACAGAAAGTCTGTATTGTAAGGTCGTCATTAAATATCATATAATATTTTGCCCACTTAAATCCCTCAGGAAAATTTGCCATAGGCTTGCCATAAAAAATTGCCATAGGATATTCCTATGGGGTTTTGCCTATGGCAAAATTTTGCCATAGATTTTTGCCATACATGTATGGCAAAACCACATAGGAATATCCAATGGCATTTTCTATGGCAAATTGTTGCCACACATGTATGGCATAATTTTGCCTTACGTATATGGCAAAAGTGTATGGCAAAATTTTACCNATGGTTTCTCGCCCAGGAACAATGTTTTCATGGGACACATTAGGACCCATAATCCTCATAGAACAGTCCCTGACATCTGTAAGCTACTTGAACATAGTTTCAGACCAGGTTCACCCATTCATGGCAACTGTTTTTCCTGCGGGGGATGGTGCTTACCAATAGGATAATACACCATGTCAAAAGGGTCGAATCGTCATGGGTTGGTTCGAGGAGCATTCCAGTGACTTTCAAGTCATGTCTTGGCCCCCAAATTCACCTGACCTTAATCCAATAGAGCATTTGTGGTCCTACTTGGAAAACCAAATTCGTGCTGTGCTGCTACGCTACCCCCTCGCAATGTGAGGGAATTGCAGTACCAGTAGGTGAGCGCTTGGTACCAGATCCCTCAGACTACCTATCAGCACCTTGTGGAATCAATGCCACTGCGGCTGCTAGCAGCTTTGATGGCTAAAGGTGGTCCTACATGTTATTAGCAGGGTGGTCATAATGTAATGGCTCTTCGGTGTATATTATAAGGTTGTCGTTAAATGTCATGCAAAACATTTTACCTGCTTAAATATTAGAATAATGAAAATTACTTTCAGTAAGTCTATATTTATAAGGTTGTCGTTTAGTATCATACACAATATTTTACCTGTTTAAATAAATACTAGAATAATAAAAATTACTTTCGATAAGTCTATATTATAAGGTTGTCGCTAAATATCATACAAAATATTTTACCTGCTTCAATATCAGAATAATGAAAATTACTTGTAGCATTTAACTAATTGTCAGAAAATAAGACTATGGAATTGTTAGTTACAATTTTGTTTGGTAATTTACAGGGATTTGCAACCGAAAACATAAGGAACGTATATATTTAATTACAGTTTTTAATATTACATGAGTTATTCTCTTTCAGTATTCTCTTTCAGTGATTAGTTTTCCGAATCACAGGCAATTATCGGAAAAGAAATTGGGTACTCTTTGTGTTTACTTTTAATTTACTAAGAAACAGCGTAGAAAGTTGAAAATAAACCAGCTTAAGATAGATCATTTCTGTATTCTAAGCTAGTATCATTATCAATGCAACAGCACAAAAGAAATTTACATGCATCAATTTTCGCGTAATAAAACTAACATGATAATTGTCAATTTTGATGCATGAAACGAAAATGAATATATTTAAGTAATTAATATGTATATTTATAAAATTTGTATATTTTCATATTAAAAAAGTCATTCGTATGACAGCAATCACTATGCACAGTAGCAATCAAATAAATAATCTAAATCTAAGGGTCTTAGAAATTAAACCATGTCATTAAGAAAAAATATTTTCATTCATAAAAAGTCGTGCAAAATTATTAAAAATACCAAACTAACACGCAATTATTAGTTTAATTTTTTAAAATAATTAAACTAATTTAAAATAAATTGCAATTAAGATGTCTGTATTTCAAACAAATATACTACAGTTTGACTCAAGCATAATGTACTCGAATTAAAGTTCAATCTAGATCCTTTTCTTACTTGGTGTCATTTTATTTGCGAATTATACAATATGAACTAGCGTCAATTTGTGAACTAGCTTCAAAAGAGTGAAAGCATTATTTTTGTCTTTTTTCTCATAAATAAATAGCACGGTATTTTTTTTAAAATTGTTATTTTTTGTTATTTATGTTTGTATTGTTCTTTTTTTTATTTATGAAACGACACTGGTCACGTTTTCTACTGTCAACTTCAACAATTTAATTATACTGTTTTAAATTTTCCAAGTAACAATAGTTAACTTTTCATTAAAAAATATTTTAATATATTTAAACACGTTCGCTTGGGTATATCAAATCATGATTACCTTTAGAACTGGATTAAATAAATCGTGTAAAAACCTTACAATTTGACTCAACATTTTCAATGAGATGTAAAAAAAAGAGCAGAATCAACAGCCTGTTTTCTTTTTTTAGATGCTCGAAGGACCTTTCATTACTTTTTCTTTAAAAACTACTTTTTCGGGAAGCCGGCCAGGTGGCCGAGAGGTTAGCGCGTCTGACTGCGAAGCCAATGGCTGCTGGTTCGAATCCCGCTCTGGGCATGGATGTTTCTTTCTTTGTGTTGTCCTCTGTTGTGTGTGATGTGTGAGTGTGGCCCACCCTATGAACGGGTTTGTGGCAATGTGGTGTGGGTAATGTTGCTCGCCTCCGTGACTTTGGTTCACAGGTGCCCACTGGGTAAC
The DNA here is from genome assembly GCF_043381705.1 of Parasteatoda tepidariorum. Lineage (NCBI taxonomy): Eukaryota > Metazoa > Arthropoda > Arachnida > Araneae > Theridiidae > Parasteatoda > Parasteatoda tepidariorum. The sequence goes on from NC_092211.1 coordinate 37,691,457, forward strand.
GTAAAATGAGTAACAATTCCGGCATCTTCTAAAGCGAAGAATAAAGTTCAGTGCCTGCCATTTGAAGAAAAAGAAAAAACTTTTTCGAGAAAGTTGGAATAGATATTCTTCACGTAGCAACATCAGATGTAACACGTATCTGCCTTCCATGTCATGATACAGACGATAGACAGAGAAAAATAACAACACTGACATTAAAAATGGTTCAAAAAGAATTACATTTATAAATTAAAAGTTTAGAAAAAGAACTCATAGGTAAAAAAAAGAATAACAAAAAAGTTTTTTAACATATTTAAACATGTTAGTCTTGGTTTATCAAATCATGATTATCAATAGAACTGGGTTGAATGAATTGTTTAAAAACCTTACAATTAGAAACAACATTTTCAATGAGATGTAAAAAAAAAGGAATAGAATCAACAGCCTGTCTTCTTTTTTCGGATGCTCGAAAGACCTTTCATTACTCTTCTTTCAAAAACTACTTTTTCGAGAAAGTTGGAATGGATATTCTTCACGTAGCAACATCAGATGTAACACGTATCTGTCTTCCATGTCATGATACGGACGATAGAGAAAAAAAATAACAACACTAACATTGAAAATGGTTCAAAAAGAATAACATTCATAAATAAAAAGAAGTGTAGAAGAAAAAGAACTCATAGGTAAAAAAAAAGAATAAGAAAAAACTTTGACAAAATAATGATCGACAGTTTTATCCGTGGAACTTTTTTTTTATCGTTTGCTTTACAGAGGCGCCATGATGGATGGTAGACAATGGGATATGATACGGAAAAATAACTTCAAAACAAAATCATTAAAGTGAAATGGAGGATGAATGAAATTTCGAAAAGGGATCTAGAATCGAACGGGAAAAAAAAGTTATTTGATAGAAGTGGGGGGAAATAAAAAGAAATTGATAAGGATCATTGTTACCTTGGTCTCTACTTTTCTGGCTAGGCGGTTTCATTTTTGAAATGAAGTGAAATAAATGTAGCGATACGGTGGGTTTATTTCATGTCCGTTCGTGTTTTAAAATGTTTATGTGGATGCATTGTAGCAGAGACATTCATGAATATTTTGCTATGGATTCGGATGTTTGTTTGTTGAAAATAGTCATTTGTTTCAATCTACAGTAGTTGTTCGCTTGAGTTTAACATTTCCATTGAAAGATAAATACACCCAATAAATGCACTGAATTGCCTAGTATTGAAATAAATATCTTTCTTTTTGGTACTTGTATCGTTCGAAAGAAATGTTTAATGATGCTGAACAATCAAAACTGCAATGCGATGTATACCTTTAGTAGTTTTCATCGGTTTATGAAACAGTATCAGTTTTTATCATATATGAATGTATCATATATACCATGGTGTATTTATGCGGAAAATAGGTATTCGTGTTTGATACTTCTGTATCGAATCGAGATCGTTTGGAATATTTTTAGCTGCTCATTTAAATGGAATAAAAACATTTGAATTCAGATTCGTGACTTTAGAACACGAATTTTAACTCGCCTTTATTCAACCCCTTTTAAATTTGAAAAAAAAAATCAAATTTCAGTTATTATTTTTCGTTGTTCTATGTTTGAAACATTTTGGATTATGATATCTTCGTATTAGAAATTTTTTTTTAAAAATTGATATCTACCTTTCTGGGTACTTAAGCAGGTAAAGTTATTACTTAGAGCATTTTGAATGTAATTTCAGAAGAAAAATGCTTATAAAGTTCAATTTATCAGCTTTAATGTTTAGACAAAAAATTTCAACTGTTTCTTAGTATTTATCATAAATCTTTTAGAATAGTTATTTGTAGTTTCTGTCTATTGCGAATAAAGCTTTCTATTAGTTACGGAAAAGATGAAAACAAGCAAGATTCCGAAATGATATTAAACTTCAATTGTGAATTTTAGAGCAAATATAAACAAAAAGTTAGATCATTTGTTTGGTTCGAAGCATTATTGGGTGAGTTCAGCTGCATTACATCGAACACGCAAACAAGCACTAAAAAGCTTCCGGGGATTTCTTTTATTAATATATGTATAACATTTATGTATAGCAATTTTTAATTTCCTATTGTAACCACCAAATATGATCATTTTCACAAATTTCAACAATGACTCTTTGTAATTGGGAGAAAAGATATTTTTTTGGCAATGATTTAGAGCTTTCAGTTTATTGAATAAAATAGTCAATTTCTGATGTTACGGAATTTTAGGAAATTGTATTTATTAGATTTCTTGTCAATTGCGGCTACCTCCCATATTTTAAGTTAAGAATCAGTCGGAAAAAAACATATTTATTTAGAATAAGCATATTTTTGTGTCTAATTTCGTAAATTAACTGACATATAAAAAGTTAGGCCCTTGACCTATCAAGAATGAGTCCTATTACGTAAAAATTTGTCCTTATTTCCCTTTTCTCTTTTCAAATTGTACAAACATCATACGTCTGCGGCAATTTTTATTAGAATACATTTTTCTTTTTCTAATAACATGAAGCATGTGTGGAATTGCTCTTTATTTGAATGATTTAGAATTTAGTCTAATAGTGCAGCAACAATATTTTCGTGTTTATATAACAGACAAACTTTGCTTTGACCATTTAAATGAAGAAATCCTTTTTCGTTAAATAACAAGCATCTAAATGAAAACGCATTACTGAAAAAACACAGAATACTAAATATGTAGTTCGTTTTTGCTTCACGAATATAAAAAAAATGTATTCACATTTTTCATGTTATTTTATTCAAGAGAAGTTAAAGTCTAACTTATGTTCAAGAAGAAATGAGAAAAGATATATTTTCAATTTATTGAAGCGTTTCTTGAAATATATATTCAAAGTATATAATATATTCTATTATACACATGTACTAGATTCATTCTTTTTTAGAATATATTTTTTTTCATTGGGAATAAAATATTTTTATCTTTTTTCTAAAATTTCTATTTATCATAAAAATAAAATTGTTGTCTTGCTTCTTCGTTCAATCTCATTTAACAGAAAAAGCACATAATATAATCATTGACAAAGAATATCCAGATATCATCAGTTATCATCAACATAAAATTAAAAAAAGCTTTTCATTATTATTCTAATTCAAAAGTTTAAAACTAAAATTGGTTTCCTTTATTTTGTAGGGTCCTTCAGAGAGAAGGATCGAATTCAATTAATTTGTATTTCACGAAATGCAAATTGAATTTGAACAAAATCTACATATCGAAAGAACGAGGAAGTTTCAAAGTTTTGTATACCACTTTTGGATGGTGATAGTTGCATTAAAGACCGCTAGGGTGCGATGGTTTCGTAAACAGCCGCTAAGGCAGTGATTGCGTAGACTACTTCTTAAACATCATGGGACTAGTTAATTCCTTCGATAGATAGATGTATATTTTTGGCGCCTGAGATATATTTTGGCTATACCACGCTTAAAACTGGGTTTAAATAGTTAACTTACTTGATAATAGTTAAATAACTTGGTTAAAACTGAAATGTCTTGTTTAAAATCATCTTAGTAATATTTGAATTATTATTAAAAATTACAGCGTGCTAAATAATTAGGTAAAGGTTAATTAACAGTAAAATTAAATTTTTGTAATAAGTCCAATGTCTTTAGTATTCGGGTGAGGAGGACAGAGATAGACAGATCAGGGATGTCGATATTTAAATTGCTTTGAGTTTTAGCTTCATTTTAATAATATCTTAATTCATTTTTTTCAGCACTATTAATATTCTTCAGTTTTTGAGGAAGTATCTTTGTTTGACCAGTATCTTTCGCACTAGGTCCCATGAAGTTGTAAGAGTTCTTTGGTGAACTGATTTAAATTATTGTTCACATGAAGTTCATGCTGGTTACCACCTAGATATTAGCTAGAAAAGGGGAAAATCATTGAACATTCATAACCTGTGTTTAAAAATAAAAGAAAGCTTCAAAACATTATCTTTTCATTAGAATGCAGATTGCTCATATCCAATTTATCAGGGTGCGTAGCGTTTTTAAAAATTGCTTAAAGGTGCTTATTTTCGATTTTCGTTTTTTAAAAGCCCTTAAAGGTGCTTTTTTCATTGGGTGTTTTTGAAAAGTGCTTAATTTTCCCTTTTTCAAAATGAGATTGTTCTTTTACTATGTTAATTTTCACTTCAAATGATGCAAAAAGACACAGTTCACATTGTTCTATTCAACGTTTTCACAATTAATTCAACCCCAATCTATTTCAGTGTATTGTCAGTTCATAGCGTATGAAAACAACATTCGTTTTACATGATTCAAAATTTCATGATTTTTGGCAATTGTCAAAAACAATGCCAAAAGGTTGTTTTTCTTTTGACATGACGGTTAAAACAAGATAAAACCGCTAATTGTCAAAAACTTTCCAACCCTGCCTAATTATGATATTTTTTTAAAGTGCTTAAAAATATTTTTTGAGTGCTTGAAAAGTGCTTAAAAGGTGCTTATTTTTTGTTGAATAATTTGGCTACGCACCCTGTTTATACTCTGGTTTAATACGCAACGCTCGAGTACGCCATCTAGCGGGAGACTGAAAATATCGGACATTAGTTCCCACAAAGCCATTGGTAATGACGGACGCCATTTCATTAGCAGCAAATAAGAAGCAAAATTTCCCTAAGGAAAAGGTAGATCTTCTTGAAAAAACTAACCAGAACATGCCAAACATTGAAGCAGAACACGCCAAGCATTTGAAGAACAATTTCTCAATCATTTTTACCTTTCTATTACCAACAACATAACTTCCAATTTCATGATCACTTGCTGTTACAGATTGTGTATATTACGGTAAAAATAATTTTTTCTGTCTTCAATTTATTACAAATTAAAGTGAAATCAGCATTGCTTTCGTCATTCCAATGAATAAATAAGAGTTCAGAATATGCACAGAACTGTATAATATATAGTTAGAGAATATTGTTCTTCTTTATAGAATAGTGTATATTTCTGTATCTATATTATTCGTGAAACAACAATAAAGAATCATCCGAACTACTTGAAATAGATTCATTTGTGCTGATTATTAATAAATTTGTATCGTTTCCTTAGTAATTATTTTTTTGTTTTGAAGGAATAATTTCAACTAGAATTCAGCTATTCTGTTTTTAAGCGACATATTCAAATTCATATCGAGATCTTACATTTATAAAATTTTGATGTGTAATACTGTTATCTAAAAGTAATGAAGGGATAATCTATGCATATATTATTTGAAAATAAAACTTTCAAACGAAGAACATTTCATTTAGAATTCTGCGAATTTATAAAGCAGGTGAGTGTTTTGATTTTTAAAATAAAAAATTTGCTTGNGATAGATGTATATTTTTGGCGCCTGAGATATATTTTGGCTATACCACGCTTAAAACTGGGTTTAAATAGTTAACTTACTTGATAATAGTTAAATAACTTGGTTAAAACTGAAATGTCTTGTTTAAAATCATCTTAGTAATGTTAGAATTATTATTAAAACTAAAGCGTGCTAAATAATTAGTTAAAAGTTAATTAACAGTAAAATCAAATTTTTGTAACAAGTCCAATGTCTTTAATATTCTGGTGAGGAGGACAGAGATAAACAGATCAGGGATGTCGATATTGAAATTGCTTTGAGTTTCAGCTTCATTTTAATAATATCTTAATTCATTTTTTTCAGCATCTAATATTCTTCAGTTTATGAGGAAGTATCTTTGTTTGACCAGTATCTTTGGCACTAGGTCCCATGAAGCTGTAAGAGTTCTTTGGTGAACTGATTTAAATTATTGCTCACATAAAGTTCATGTTGGTTACCACCTAGATATTAGCTAGAAAAAGGGAAAAATCATTGAATATTCATAACCTTTGTTTAAAAATAAAAGAAAGCTTCAAAACATTATCTTTTCATTAGTATGTTGATTGCTCAGATCCAATTTATACTCTCGTTTAATACAAATTAATTAAATTGGGTCCCTCTTTTTGTATTACCCAGTATTATAAAGTAGTTCATTGATATTACCTTGCTACACAACATTTTCAAAATATATTATTAGTTACCGCTCTACAATTATTAAACAGTAAGTAAGTTGCATCGATAAAATTTAAGTGAATAGATGTCCAGTCAATTAGAATAATACACACAAAATAACTATTTAAAATTCTAGAGCAATATTAAGAAATAATTTTTCGTACTATTGCTAAAAAATGTCTGTAATGAAAAATATTTTATAAATTTTTATTGAAGTAAAAAATTAAATAAAACTTTAAAAAACAGGTTTGGTGGAAGTTTAAATGGTAACTGGGAAGAAAATGATTAGGCTTAAATTTTATCCTAATACAATTCTAAAATAAATCTGTGAAACCAAGCCAGGGTTAATGCAATAAAAAGTTCGGGATATTTTAAGCGAATAATTTTTAATTTCGATGCTACAATTTACTTGTCGTTAAGGAACAAAAATTTTCGGAAAAACAATCGTGGGGATTGGTAAAAGGAGCGATCAAGGGATTGTAGTTACAAGAAAGTTTTCAAAAAAAAAATTTTTTTTCTTCTTGGAACTTATTATCATTCATATCATAAAATCGAGATAAATATAGATTAAATAGTTGTATTTAACATTTTAATGCCGTCAAAATATAAGTTTTCTAAGTCGTCATTTGAATACTTATTAATAACAATGGATTCCTTTTCAGTACTTAAATTAATTGAATATTTATTAGTTTTTATTACTTTGCATGGTGTCCTATATTCTATTACTATGAAAAACAAAATGAAAAAACTGATAAAAACGTAATGGAAGAAAAAAATAGTAATTCACGCACTCTCTTTCCTTGTCTAAGTTACTCAAGCAAAATCTAAACAAATTATAAGAACCTGGTATTTGATTATTATTCATAAAGCAATTACTATCACTTGTTAATTTCTTAAGTGAAAAAAAAAGTTATTATTCATGAGATTATGTAACTAGATCGATAGTGCAATACCTAGGCTCTGAAACGCTTCCTTATTTATAAGCGTCATTAACGGCATCCCACTCACTAGTAATTGAAGCCAAATTGAAATATACTCGAAATAACCTTCGGGCATGAGGGAAAAAAATTTGCAACTTGCACTATTTTTTTCCCATACAATTTCCCCCAATCGACGTACATTAAATGCCTAAATCAATTCTAGTGTGGTATCTTCTAACTCCTGGGGGCAAACATGTTATTTCTTATCCAAAAAATATATGCTCTCTCAAAAAATCTGCATATTTCTTATTTTCTCAAGGTTTTTTTTTATTTTAAATGAACTCCGGGGATTGCATATTGATTTGGTGCAGAAGGATATTGACTGAGTAGGAAGAAAATTACTGAGTAGTATTAATTTTGCATAAGGGCCAAGTTTTTTTTATCTATTTTACTTTTTCTTTTAGTGCTTGACTCGCTTGACGTATCTCTTTTTGATTGCCTCAAGGCGCGAGTTTTTGCTTGTCTTCTGGAGCTCTTTATCGATTAAATTCTGAGATGCTGGAACGGAAAATAATAATAAAAAAAAAGAGAGTATAGATTATCCTCGGCGCGAACATATTTATCGATGTTATAATCTCGCCTGTAATAGAAAAGTAGTGATTGGAAAAAGCGGGTGTTATTATTGACGAAATCTTCTACCAACTGCAGAAATTGCCGTCTGCAAAATTTAAACCTGATATTTTACTTGGAATTTTTTTTTTTTTTTTTTTTTTTTTTTTTGCATTGCTCTTATAATAAAATGGAATGAAGTTATAATTACTAAAGTATTAATCTGTAAATTCAAGAGCATATTTTTAATTTTAAGTATTAAAAAAAATGTTCAGTAAATAAACAAACTTAACAGTTTAATTCCCATGATGCAATTTTTTAATAATTTGTACATTAATAATAAATTTCTTAATAAACAAATTCTACCTTAAAATCCCCACCACCAAAAAAAAAAAACATAAAATCAAAATTATGAACTATCAAAATCTAAACATATAATGTGATATCCCATGGGGAAAAAAATATATTCTTTCCATTGGACACCATTAAGTGCCCAATGGTAAGTGTCCGTCGCAGGGAAATCGTTGCATTTTTCATTTCAGAAGCCAATCAGGTTCAACACACACGCATGACGTCGCTTACGGGTATCCAATGCAATCTGATTTAAATTACACGGTTAGGCATAATCACTTCACTTCTTCGCGAGTTGCAAGTACTCAAATGGAATCTTTGCTTTATATATATATATATNTGGTTTTGAAAATCGGTATATGTATTTTTTTTTAAGTAGAAATTTCAAAATTATTACAAAAAAAATCAGTTGAAGACAGAAAAAAGTTCTTTATATGCAATTTCTTCACTTTTTTGGTGCACTATATCCACAAAAAATAACATTAACCATGTATAGCAAGGCACGGGACCGAACATTTCGTTCACTCTATTAACATTTATTAACATTTCATATATATATATATATATATATATATTCTATCTTTGTGAGTATGGTTCTGATTCACAATTCTGCCTTTTACAAATAATTTGGAAGAATTTTTATTGGTATCTTAAACGTGTTTTTCCAATTTTCAAAATCTGAAAATTAATTTTATGAACCATGCAATCCTACATGTAAGACTTAAATTGATGCCTGTTAAGCAGTTTCCATTGATAAACAAATAAACTAAAACAGTTTTCTTTTGATAAATACTTTTTTTTATTAAAAAGAACCTATCTTATTTGCATACTTACTAAATTTTTATAATCATTATTTCCTTTGTATTAATTATAATAATTTTTAATTTATTTATTATTTTTAATTTATTATCATTTTTAATTTATTATCATTTTTAATTTATTATCATTTTTAATTTACTATCACGTTTGCATAATTATTTTAACCTTAAATTCATTATTTTCATATTTGCATTATTATTATCATTCCCCTATTTATTATTTTAGATTTAAATAGCTTTACAATTTATTAATTGATAACACTATATTAAATGAAATATATTTTTATCATTGTCCAAACTAAACCTCAAATGGAGAAACTAAAGCTAAAAATGAGAAAAATCATAGATTTTACTAATGCCTTAAAAATAAGCGCAGCTAAAAAATACATTCAAGCTGGGAAATTTTTTAAATTTATAAGCATAATCAGCTACTGCTATAAAAGCATTTGGATGTGACATTTCTCGCACCTTTTTCTGTATTTTAAACGTTGAGGATGGTTCTTTAAGGACGAAAAGTCTGCTATTTGCTCTAGAAAGCACGTTTTTAAAGGTGCACGAATCACGACATTTTACTTTAACAATTTCTTTATGGAGACAAAAATCGCTCGAATCGAGGAACTTAAACTCCCGGAGGGTTTTACAAGAGCAGTCTATATGCAAAGGAATCGTGTCACGAATATTTTCTTTTTTTCAAGATTCTATTCGCTTAAATCTTGTTATGTTAACCTGGAGAAATAAACTTACAAAATATTCGAAATCAATATGATATACCTTATCTAAAACCACTGAAGCATAAATTGAGACACGGTAATATTTAAAACGAGAAGCGTGTACTCATTAAAGGTAGTATATTAAAAAATAGTGGATACGGAAAAGTGGATTAACGGAATTTCCTTCTTTTGGACGAAACTGTTTCCTAGGAAATGCTTCGAGCAAACACATTCTCAAATCCAGGATTTGGGATCTTCACTTGTTGATGGAGACAAATTTCTTAAAAAGCATTAGTTATTTGCTGTTTTTGGCGCAAGAGCCAGAAATGGCTATACTGCACCATGAACTTTGTCTAAGAAACGATTACTTTGTTTAAATAAGAGATATTAATAATTTAAAAAATAAAAGCATAAGTATTAGAAAATATATAACGTAAAATGAAACAGAATAAGTTCTCTGTTATTAACATGTTTTTGAATCCAAGAAGCGACACGGTTCCCAGCAGATCACCAAAGTCAACCACCACTGGCTGCGGTCAGTGTGCGGGTGGGTGACCACTTGGATCAGTCTGCGTAGGGACCGAGGGTGTGCGGTATTGGTACTCGTTGAACTGTTCTACCGTAAAGTGCTCAACTTCGCATGCAAGTCGTCGGGCTACCAAAGCGGGGGTGCCATCCCCTCTGCAGAGGATCAAAATTGTGATGGCATGTCCTCGGATCATCTTCAAGGATGTTTCCCTGACCGTCGCCAATAGCCCATTATGCAGCTCTAGTGCGACGTAAATGAACAACAACAACAATCCAAGAAGCCTGCTTGATAAGTGATCACACAAACCTTTGTTCCAATGAATCAATTAGTGCAAACTGTTTGAAAATTGGATAAAGAGTGTCAAATATCAGTGATATTCTAGCTCAGGGGTTTCCAACTTACAAGAGGCCGGGGGCCACAATTAAAAACACCAGTCAAATGGCGGGCCGCAGTTTTATCAAAATTTTATATAGGACTCTTTTATGTTTGAAGGAACATTAAATATTACTGTCAGATTTTTGTCAGTTGTACAAAACAAAAGTATTGAATTACAAATTAAAATAAGAAGTATATTTTTAAAAATATTTAATTGCATATTAAAAAATTCTGGCTGCAATAACTTTAGTGTGCACCTGTATATTAAACAATTAATGTGCAACAGATATCTAATTGTTAAGACATAAAACTTTAAAAAGTTTGATATTAAAACTTACATAGTAGCACACAAAATGCTCAATGAGAGAATTGAGGTTTGTCTGCCGCAACTAACAGAGAATAGATATTTTCATTTCAAATTTAAAGTTTACGGATGTAAATAATTTTTTCCAAAATGAGTGGTTTCAAAAAGCTAAATCGGAGAATTTCTTCGAGAAAATTTCTGATGCGCACATGCTAAATTATATTCACAAAAAAAAAAGAAGAAAAAAAAGAAATTAAAAAAGATTAACACACACGAATATTTTTGTATTTGAATAAATATTTTCTTGGATGCAAAACCAGAGAAATAAATTTTTTTGCACCGTTGGCATGTTAAATTTCACAGAAACAAAAAAATTTAGGGTTTTTTTTAACGAGAAAAGTATTTTAAACCGATATAGATTTTTTACGAAAATTGTCCGCAAAAAAATGACTACTAATATATTTTAGTTCGCGGGCCACAAAAAAAAGTCTTCGTGGGCCACCAGTGGGTAACCACTGTTCTAGCTTATAACTAATTAAAAATGAGTTTCATTGGAAGATTTTTATAACATCTTTGTTAAATACACAGCGTGAACATCTTTGTCGGCGATTGTCTTGTCTCTGACAATCTTAAAATAAGATGGAAGTGTTCAAATTGTATATAACACACAATTTTAAAAAATGTTGTAAGAGCTAATCATTAAAGCTATGCAATTAATGAACAAATTAACAAAGGATAACTAACAAAAATTAAGCTAACAATTAATAATTAGCAAAAAAACTATTTAACAAGAAATCACAAAAAAAATAACAGTTAATGCAAAAAAAAAAACAGTTAATAACTATAGAAAACAAGCTAACAATTAATAACTCGCAAAAAAATAAATAACTGTTACTAACTAATAGAAAATTGGTCGAAAGAAATAATTAATCCCTTAATAAACGTGCTTTTGTAGTGCATATTATTTTATTTCACATTCACAATTATTATCACAAACTATTTAACACAGTGTAAAATAGGTAATTAAACNTTACATTTTAAATTTACAAATGTGTGTTTAAATATTTTCGTCCAAAATGAGTGGTTTCAAAAAGCTAAATCGGAGAATTTCTTCGAGAAAATTTCTGATGCGCACATGCTAAATTATATTCACACAAAAAAAAAAAAACGAAATTAAAAAAGGGCAACACACACGAATATTTTTGTACTTGAATAAATATTTTCTTGGATGCAAAACCAGAGAAATAAATTTTTTTGCACCGTTGGCATGTTAAATTTCACAGAAACGAAAAAAATTAGGGTTTTTTTTTAACGAGAAAAGTATTTTAAACCCATATAGATTTTTTACGAAAATTGTCCGCAAAAAAATGACTACTAATATATTTTAGTTCGCGGGCCACAAAAAAAAGTCTTCGTGGACCGCCAGTTGGTAACCACTGTTCTAGCTTATAACTTATTAAAAATGAGTTTCATTGGAAGATTTTTATAATTTTTCCACGCTTTAACAGCGTGAACATCTTTGTCGGCGATTGTCTTGTCTCTGACAATCTTAAAATAAGATGGAAGTGCTTAAATTGTATATAACACACAATTTTAAAGAATGTTGTAAGAGCTAATCATTAAAGCTATGCAATTAATAAACAAATTAACAAAGGATAACTAACAAAAATTAAGCTAACAATTAATAATTAGCAAAAAAACTATTTAACAAGAAATCACAAAAAAATAACAGTTAATGCAAAAAAAAAAACAGTTAATAACTATAGAAAACAAGCTAACAATTAATAACTCGCAAAAAAATAAATAACTGTTACTAACTAATAAAAAATTGGTCGAAAGAAATAATTAATCACTTAATAAATGTTCTTTTGTAGTACATATTATTTTGTTTCACATTGACAATTATTATCACAAACTATTTAACGCAGTGTAAAATAGGTAATTAAACAACTTTTAATTTTTTTTTTTTCTTTGTGTGCCGTCAAATTTCGAAATCGTTAAAAGTGTGCAGAAACAAAAAAAAAAGGTTGAGAATCAGTATTTTAGACTATTACAACAATTACTTCATCCAACGCTAGATAGAAATATTTTTCTTTACAACTCATTATTAAAACAACTTTTTTTCAAAGAAATTTAATATGATTTCAGAAAAGTTTTCAACTCACACAATCAAAGTTCTAACGAATAAAATTGTAATTGTTTAAACGAAAAAGAAAAACAATATCAATCTTTTTTCCAGGATCATTTTTAAAATGCCCCAATGGACGCACAGAAAACACCATCAATAACACTAGCCATGCTTATTTAAATATGGAGCAATTTTCAAATGCAAAATGCATCAAATATCGAGACCAAAAAGCTTACATTAAAAAAGTTGGCGGAAAAAAAATCCGTCATAAATTTTCGTAACACCTTCGCAGGAGAGGGCAACTGTGAAAAAGAAAAAAACAATAGAAGCACTTAACTCTTTTGTTTTTCATCGACAAGCTCTAAAACTTTTCGATCTTTTCACAAATGAGTATCAATTAGTGAAAAAAGGTTCCACAATATCAATCACCAGGTTTGGCCTTAATTTCGTTTTTGGCGAGAAAATATCAGCGGTATGAATTGGGGGAAAAAAAGGAAAAGAAATTATACATTAAAAACAAAGCCGGATAAAAGATTCAACAAAAGAAGAGAGAAAAGAGTAAGAAAAAATTATTTTGATGCTATAGAAAAATATTCTTTTTCGCCAAACTGAAGCCATTCGAGTAATTACAGGAGACATATTATCCATTTAAAGTGCCGGACGTGTATTCTTCTAGATGCTAAGGGGAGATCCGTGGCATAGCACTAATGGCTTCTCCGAATTTCCGAATATTAAAACAGTAATTTATTGTCTAATGGAGTCCACTGTTTTTGTGCTAAGCACACAATCTTTAGTTTTTTATCACAGCTTAAAGAAACGATTTTGCTGTTATTTAAGTCCATATTTTATGCACCGTTGGCGTGGAGGATCTAGTATTTCATTTGCTTAAGATATTTGGATAAGACGAAAAAAAAAAAACTTTTAAGCTCATTTAGTTTAATAAAATGAAGAAGAATATTTATTTTTTGGCAGAAAGGAAACCTCAAGACTCATGCATTTTTATTGTTCGTATTGGCTTTGCGCGCACTATTTTTTTGCATGTTTAATTATGCATATAAGACTAGCTGTTGCCCTTGCGAAAGTACTTTGATTTCAGTTTTAATTGTTTTCAAGAGATATCAGCAATATTGTCAAAGTTCTATATGTATTGAATTTTAGTAATAATTTTAATCTGTCCGGCAGCCATTAAATCATTCAAACCACTATAAGTATGAGTTCGGGATATTTCAGCATTGTTAGCAGAAAAAGTAATAAATTACTTTTTCTGCTAACAATGCTGATATCTTAAAGGATAAAAAATAAATCTAAATAATTACTTAATAATTAAATATGCTTAAGGTGTAGGCGTCTTCGTTCAGTTTTGTTGAAACCCCTCTTCTAGTTATCATGATATTCTTTGTGGTCTTTGCTTTCACCGGCGTCACCTTTGGGTTATCACATATTTTGTTTACCTTTACGTGACTGGTTCTTAGTTTATTTACATATACATTCGTTTATTTGAAAATCACCAAATATGAGAAGAGGCCCAGACTATTACCCTAATTTTGTATTTCTATAAAAATACTGAAAATTTTATGAATAAGTCCTTTAAAATCTTCTTACGAAAATAACTTGAAACAGTGCTGTGTGATAACAATAAAAATCAGAAGCAAAACAACCGCTTTCTCAGTGAATATGTGATATCTTTGACATTTACCGAAGATACTAAGGGCTTTGAAACTTGTTCCAAGTGTTCTTCTGAGCAGGCTTACCCTGATCTTATTCTTGCATAGTGGGGACTCTCCAGGCAAAACCTTTTTAGTCATCCAAGGTTGGTTTTGGATTTCTTTAAGGTGTACAAAATCCTGGACTTGTCTTAAACCTAATAGTCTTTAGTTAGTTAGTTAATTAATTTATAATTCTGGCGAAAGAGCCAAAAGTGGCTATACCGCTAATTTGGTATGATTTACTAATTCCTAGATTTTAGAACTAAGTCCTCTGGTTTACACTAATTTAATCGCCTATACTATATGAAATTATAAAATCCCATGTCTTTCAAGTAGAAGAAAATATTATCATGAGGTTTATCACCAATGAGTACATGTAAAATAAGGTACTAGCAGTGATAATAACGTTGCTTTTATATTTAAATTTTTGGCACTGAGTTAGAATGTTTTTCACAGTTAAAAGCTGATTACAACAAAAGCAGTCTAGTAAAGGTTCCCCTGATAGAAAGTGCCTATGCGCAATACGTGTATGATCAATGAGCAAACGATTCAGTATAACTTCATATTTCCTTGGCAAAAATATTCGCGAAAATTGTTCTACATTTTTGGTTTACGGATGTGCAGTTTGTTGTTTGTTTCACCATTCCAGTTTGTTTGCTATCTTGATTGTTAAGTAAGAGTGATTGTGTTTTTGATATGAGAATAAGTTAATGGTCTATTAGCAAGGTTTTGACTGACTTTAGCATACTCGTCAGCACTTTCGTTACCCAGTATACCAGAGTGACCAGGAATATAAGATAACAAAACAGTAAAACCTAAATTGTGCAGAATTTTATAAATATGAATTATATGCTCATATATATGCTCATATGTGCTGCCATAAAGCTTTTAGAGTCTGAAAAGATATACCGTGTGGTGTGATCATGGAATCACCACAATGTTTACTTTTCCTAATACCTACTGGGCTGTCTCCAACAGGAGCGCCCTCTTCGTTGCCTTTGCAGGATCTCTAGGGCTCGACTTCGAGCTCGTCTTTAGAGATTCTCGCAACCGCTAAGGAGGGGACGCTATCTTATGGAGAGAGACCAGTATTCCCCGTGGATCTCTGGAGTGAGTAGCTTCTTTTTTCGATTAGCGTGTTTGATTTTTTCCCCCTGTGTGCTCCAAGTTAATATTAATTCATCATAGTTTTATTCCTTTTTTAACTTCTTCAATTCTACAGATTGCAAATCATCTATTTCATAAATTGCAAATATGCTAACTACATAAAGTTATAGTTTTACTCCCTGGAGCACACAGGGAGGACTCAACAATCCACGTGTTGGATTTCCTCTTTAAATTTGTGAATCAAGAAGAATTGGAAGTGTATGTTATTTGTTAATTAAACAAATAAATAAAAGAATGAGCAACCTTTTTATGAAATCCTGTGAATTTCTGTTCCAAAAGATCCAGTATTACCTGTCTTCAGCGTTTAGAAAGATGATTTACCGAATGTCTATCAGCAGCTCATCAAATGCTAAACTCCAAAAATAGGTAAAGAACCCAGTTAAATTCATCACTACACCACCTGCCCTAATGATCAACATTATCTCTCTTGTTCGAACCCCACAACGCGATATACCATTTTTAATGTGTTTCAGTGAGAATATATTCCAAAGCCAACAAAATTTCATGAGCTTTACATGTAAAAATTGAACCCGTCATATATTTATAAAACCGACCAGGTGACCGAGTGGTTAGCGTATCTGACTGCGGAGCCATTGGCCGCGGGTTCGAATCCTGCCCAGGGCATGGATGATTCTTTCTTTCTCTGTGTTCTATGTCATTTCCTCTTTGTGTGAATGTGACCCGCTCTATAAACGGGTTTGTGGTTGTGTGACGTGGGCGTCGCTGCTGCACCGCCGTGACTTCGCCTCAGGTGCCCACTGGGTAACGAGAAAAGAGTAGTAGTTCTGTCATTTCTGTGGCCAATGGGACAAACCCCAAGTGTCCGCCATATATATATTTATATTAAAAAAAAATCGGATAATAAGACCTATCTATTTTTGTTTAATTTTAAAAAAAAATATCTACAGAAAAAGTTGATCGAAGTAACCCGTATTAGACTTTAACTAAGTAAAAGTACTTTATTATTGCCACTACTTTCATGTTAGAGGCTAACATTAGAAGTTAGTAAACTTTAGTTTCTTTAAAAAGTAGTTAACAATAGTTTTTAAATCACTTTCAACTCCTTCGAATATTTTTTAACCCGTATTTAAGTAAAGGGTTAAAAAAAATTTGTTAAAAAAATCATAAAGTGATGATAAAAACATTCGTATATAGTTAAAGATATTTTATGCTGAATCATTTTTCAATTTTTATGCCATTCAGAACTTACGCGAAAATATATAAACAGAAAAGTTCTCTGATAAAGAAATATTTTCCCGCTGAAATCAACGAAAAAAGAACATTAAAAAAAAACATTAGCAGCTGCCGTTGATAGCATTATTATACCTGCGTGAAAAGAACTTTATCATTTTTCTTGGAATAACAATGGAGGAGAATATTTAATAAAAAAAAAAGTACATTATAGTCAACATCTAACCATAAACAAAGGTCTTTATAATGTCTAGACTTTTTTTTTAGCCTATCTTTATGAAAAAATATTTTTAAAAATAAATAAAGCAGTATAACTTCCTGACTTCTTAGATAGATCTTGTACTTCTCAGTTAAGATTAGTTCCAATTTCAAGCTCTGAGCTCAAGTTTAAAAAAAAAAAATTTGCAATATCCAAAAGAAAAAAAGATACTTTAGTTACCACAATCATATCTTCATAAATTAAAATAAAAAGGAAAAGTTTTGTGAATTTCTTATTTAAAAAGCTTTCCTTTATAAAAAAATAAAAAAAAGTTTCGATAATGGCGAATGGAAAAAGAATACATTATTACATCTTACATTTAACTTTATAAATTCGTCATCATTCAGCTAGCATAATATTGTTATGTATTTAATGTTTAAAAGAATGATTGCAACAGTTAAAATTTAATTAAAAATAATAAAAACTTTCAAGTTACGAAATAACTTATGAGTGAAGTGCCTAGCAAATCTTCGTTTTAGACAACACAGCTATTCGAAAACTTTAGCGCCATCTATGAAAGAATCAAGAAACAAGATACTCCCCAGATTAGCATCAAATTCTTAGGATTTAATTATATATTTTTATATCATTCTTAACATAAATTAAACGCTTATAATGTATAAAATCCATTCTCTCTTGAAAAAATATTTGATTTTAATTAAGGACCATTTGTGAGATTATAATATTATAAAATGAAACCTCTTGGCCGAGTTTACATACAATCATATCTGGCATGCGCAAAATTATTTCTCATGAATAATTTGATCCGTTACGCATTAATAGTTTTTTTTTAATTTTTTAAAAGTCATTGTTAATATGATGTTGTGTAGAATTTTTTAAGAATTTCGCAAATGAAAAGAAAAAACATTTGTTTTGGGGAAAAAAAAGCAATTACACTTGTTTGGCAAAAAATCAACAATGAAATGCTTTTAAAAATCTGAAAAAAGTGTGAAACAAAATGTGGGCAATTGCAAAAAAAAACTTGAAATAAACATGATAAAAATTTCTAAAGAACTGGCAGTTTACAGCCAAATCAAAAAATTTTATTTTGCAAATGTTTAAAGATTTTTTTGTTATATTATATAGTTCCATACTTTATCATTTTACCATTTCAGAATGAAAAGGAAGAAAAAAACTAAGTTTTGAAAATTTTTCCACAAACTTCTATTAAATTCCTTTTTGATTAAAAAAATTATAACAATAATTGTTATCTTTTAGAGAAATAGTACGATATAATGTTGGGGAACTCAGCTTTACTTTTCACGAATTATGGATTTTAAATTTTAAATGACATAATTTAAATCAATATAGAATTTTTATACGTTACAAAACAAAATATTTTTAACAATTAAACAATGATAAATAATCCTTAAAGTTATATTTTTGATGAAATTATCTTTGGAAAAAAGAGAGTTACAGTTATGTTCAAAACATTTTTAATTTATTAAACAATTAATGAGATGTCGTTCGAAACACAAATAGTAAAATTAACATAAAGCGATCCAAACTTTCGACCACTTTCCTTTCCAACTAGACACCCTATTTTCCGAATTATTCTCGTGATTTCAGAGTGAAAATTTTAGATGCGTCAAAAGAGAAGGGTACGTTTATTCAGAGAAAATATACTTTTGTGTCAGACTTTGTAACTAAAAATTTAATGCACAAACTAAGTAGCATTATATTTACCCCCTTCAGGTCGAGGTTATTCCTTCGAACCTGCCACGTAGATGAGTGGATGTAAATGGTCTTATATCGAAGCACGAAAATTTAAACAATTTTTTTTAAACACGATATCTCGATACAGCAAACAGCCTAAAAATAATTTACTACAATACAGCTTAAATTTTGAAATGTAACATCTTGTATGCACCACAGAATCATCCCAGAAAGTAAACTATAACACAGTTTAAATTTAGAAATCTGACACCTTGCATCACAGAATCACCGAACGCAACGACACAATGACGTGAAAACTATTAGCAAAACTAAATGCCTTTTATTCTATTACATGCACAATGACGTCACTCACGTAATTTTAAAAAGAAAATATATCTGTTGCCATAGCACGAGCGAAACTTAATTCTGTTAATATAATACGTCATGATTTTTATAATAAAAAATTAGCTTGTAAATTTTTTTTTTCTTATTTGATGATAGTTCTCTACAGAATGCTTTTTTACGTCTGATTAAGAACTATAAGAATAAAAAGAGAAACAATATGGAAGTTTTTTATTTCAATATGAGGAATTTTTAAAATCGTTTTTTTATCATAAGAATTCTTTATTTTCCGTTTTTTAGTTTATAATTTTTTGATAAAAATTGTTGTCAAAATACTTTTTTTGAAAACATAAATGGTATAACATTATGTGTTTATGTATACTTCTTGCATATTCTAATGTTTCAAGTAATATGATTCAGAAAAGTATGAATAAAAATTCGGTACTTATGTATTAACGCCACAACAGCTACAGATTTGGCTGTTTTTAAGTGCCGCCAATCTACACCTAAAATTTTTGTGACAAATCATAAAACGAAACACTTTATTTAAAATCAAAGTAGTTTATCGGATTTCGGTGGACAATGGGCAAAATATTTCGCTCCAGAAAAAATAAAATTGCATCTTGTTCTATTTTTGGCAAATCCCAAAGACGCATTTTCGTAGCACTAAAAAATGGTAACAAAAATCGAAGAACAAATCATTTTGGAATTCTTCTGATTTATAAAGCAGGTAAGTGTTAATTTTTATAAAATAAAAATTTTTACTTTTAAGTAATTTCTTTCTTATTTGATGATAGTTTTCTTTAGAATGGTTTTCTGCGTCCGATTATGAATCAAAAAAAAAAACATGAAAGTTGTTTATTTTAATGTAAGGAATTTTTAGAATTGGATTTTTCTTTTTTGCTTTGTATCGTAAACATTCGTTATTTTACGTTTTTTAATTTCTAAATAATGATTTTTATTAAAACTTGAAATTTTTTGATAAAAATTGTTGTCAAAAAACCTCTTTTACTAAATTAAATTTCATAAAATTATGAGGCTTATGTATACTTTTGTTCACTTCAATGTTTTAAGTAATATGATTCTTAAAACTATGGAATGTAAAGTTTAGATAGGCCTTTCATGTTATATCATTAAATTTAGTAAAACTATTTTTCGGGCATTAGGTTTTAACTCTTATTAGAATATACATATTTTTTTCTGTTTATGTGCAAATATTTTTCCGATGTGTTTTGGATGTTCCTTCTCTAAAAAAAAAGAGATACCATTTTGTTTTCGTTTGCATAAGAAAGGATATTAAACATTTTTCTTTTTTAAATTTAATTATCCACGATAAAAAAAGGAACGTTGCAATGCTACACGCTACATTAAAGACGTCTCTAGAGTAAATGAATGACTGTTCATATAGAAATCGCAGGTATTAGTCTCCTACAACAGCGCCCCTTATAGTTCGTTGCGATCGCGAATTACTATTTTAATAAATTCTATAACTATTTCAAAAATTCTATTACCATTTCAAAAATTCTATTACTATTTCAACAAATTCTTTATTAAGAAACTATTTTAACAACTATCTTAATAAATTCTATAACTAATTTAAAAAAATGTTTGAAAATGGTCGTAAGAAAGTGATTTCTGGCAGGGCTGTTGCGTCATCAACAATGCTTACTTAGAACAGAATTTATATCATAAATCAAAATATGTAAATAAAAATATTACTTATTTAATATAAAACCAAAAAAAAAAAATTTAAAATAAGCATATTTTTATACACTCTCAATGAATTTCCCCAAAATAAGTAATAAAGGAAGGAATTGATAATTTTTAAACAGGTATCATCACCCGTCAATATAACCTATCTCTGAACTCGTTTCAAACAATAGCTCTTTCAATTCTAATCCGGTAAAACGAATCCACAAGGAGCTCTTAATATCAATATTTCCTTTATGAATTAATCTACACCCAACGATTATTTCAAACTTTTCAAAAGTTTTGTCATCTGAAGTATTCTTCATATTTGAAAACAAAGAGACCTCTCGATAAATTATGCCATCCGTAATTAAAATGCACGTGAGTATCAGATTCAACGATGGAATCAAACTGTTTTTCTCTAGAGCGACAGGTATTTGAAGTACTAATACAATTTTTCTTGGATGCGCCATCTCTTGCGAATAATTTGAATCGAAACAAAGATCTGTAAATGTTCATTTGACATTGAGAGAGAGATGAAGTGACAGAATGGAAGTTAAATACGCTTGGTAGTAACTATTCTTAGCGAGTGAAGACACAATTTAGAGGCATAAAATTAATCATTTTAGAATAATATTTGATTTGATGATTGCATTGAAACATTCCAGTGCATTTTGTAAGAATACCTTCGAGTACTGAAGCTAAGTAAAGCTCTATTAACTCCCGATACAAAAGTATACAGCAAAATTTAATTTCAAAATTTATTTTGATATGTTTAACCCTTTCGCTACTAAGGAAAAAAACGTAAGGATAGCTCAATATTTTAATATTTGAAAGTTTAATTTTGCGCCAAATGTGCAATAAAATAATTACAACGGCGAATAAAAAAAGACATCTAAACAGCTTGCAATTCAAGGTTATTGACATTGACACTAAAGATTAGTTAGTTATTTGTTTTCCTGCGCAAGAGCCAAAAAGACTATACAGAGCCGAACACTTGGTCAAAAAACCATAATTTAAATTAAAAAGAAGTATCCAGTGTCTTTAAGAAAGTCCATAAGACGTGTATGTAGAATTGCACCAAGTAAAGTAGATGAAATAGGGTAATCGCAATTAAAAACATCACAAAATGTCACTTTAAAAATGCTAGAAGTACATTTTTTAGCATTAACAAACTTTACTAATGATTAGAACGTATAAGTAACGTAAAGTAATATGTATAATGAAAACTAACATACTTGCAAACTTGAACGACTATACTTACTTCTACAAGTTCGAGCAATTCGGAATATTTAATAATCCTATTTAATCTCTTTTTTAAATTTAAACAATTCTTAACCTTAATCAACGACATTCTGAATATACGATCAACCGAAGCTAAGATTCACAGTCACGTGACAAGCGTTCATCGAAATCGCATCGATAAACTTCGTCGATTACAATATCGAGTTTTCCATACCTATCCATATCGTTTCCACGGAGCTCTATTTTTTTATTTTCACTAATATGAGCAAGTATAAAGAAATTTTACTCATTTTAATCTTTCTAACAATTATTTCGAACTTTAGAACTAAAATATATTTAATATGCAGTGTTATAAGAAAAATACTTTTAAAGTTTCATTGACGGAATTCATTCAATAACTTGCTCACAGTATGTATATTCCTCTGCGTTCAAAATATTGATAGGAACGACCACGATATAAATCGATGTTTCTGTGCTACTTGGAGTAGGTGAGAGCTTACTTAGTATTTCATTAATTGTTCGGATAAACAGGGTAACGCTTATTACGATCCCTCGGGGAACACCTTTTCCCTGCTTGAATTCATCTCAGAGTTCTGAAGAGATTCGGAGAAAGTTCTGTCACTTAAAAATTTTTGAATAAAATAAAACATATTGCTTGTTATATTGCGATTAACAAGATCCCGCAGCATTCCATGCTGCCAAGTTCTATCATAAGCTTTTTCCATATCAAAGAAAATAGTAACTAGTTTTTTTGAGAAATGCCTCTATTGTATCAGTCTCTAGCAGTAGTATGTTATCGATTGTTGAGTAATTGAGTTATCGCATTTTTGATATCTGTGTTGGTAAGTAGGTTGTTTGTTATATTGTTTGTTGGCTTAGCCACGTTATCTGCTGTTTCATTAACCAAAATGCCAGCATGGCCTGATACCCAACAGAAAATTATTTCATATTCTTTTAGTTGTAAATTTCTGTATAGATTTAAAATATTACCTATAATGGAATGTTAATTTAGTTCTTTATTTTGTAAGACAACGACGTAACTTCTTGAATCTGAATATATTAACCAGTTTCTTAAACTTTGAGAGGAAATATACTGGAGAGTCAGATGAATTGCATGGTATGGCATTCGGATGCAAATACGAAGCATTTCGAATGTAATTTCTCGGATATTGTGAAGATATGGGTAACAGCAGCACTTGCAACATGGTCGTGTCTTTTAAAGCCATCTGTAAAAATGGAATTAAAGTCACTATATTGTTCTCAGTGTGAACTAAAAATCTGTTGGTAAATGTTAGCAGCAATTTGTGCTTTTGTCAAATTGTTAAAAAATATCAATAGTTTGGAGAGAAATGGCGTTCCACGGAGGTCTTAGTTCATATGCAGGTAAAATAAAATCCTCTAGGTTTAGGTCAGATAGAAGCTTTCTTACTCTCAAATCAAAAGTCGGTATTGCAGAAGGTCTGTTGCTAAATAATATTTCATAAAATGAAGTTATAACATTTGAAAACATGGGATGCATATAATGACCTTTGACATGAAAATAGTATTTCAATGTAAACTTATTTAGTCACTCAGAAAGAGTTGGTTCCATGATATAAAACGTTTAGACTTTTTATAAGTGATGTGCGAAATGCTTCAGTTGCTATACGTATGCTGAAATTATGGATATTTTTAAGATATTTAAAAACAGATTTTCTAGCTGATCCGTAGACAATGCAACCATATATCAGTTTTGATCGATCGGTACACCTGTAAATTTTGAGTATAGCATCTGTATCTGCATCCCAAGAAAAGTTTGTCAAAACTTTAAGTCCACTGGTTTTTCGTAGGTGTTTAATACGAGATGCAAAAGTGAGCTTAGAGTCTAAGATCAGACCAAGAAATTTAGTTCCGTTTTCCCGTCTTAAACGAAAGTTTTTGAGATATAGTTCAAGATCGGGATGGAGCTCTCGTCATCGACAGAAGTCTATACTCGTTGCCTTAGTTGTTGAAAAATTAAAACCATTTAACTCAGCCCATTGGGATAATTTATCAACCCCTTCCTTCTCGCTTCCGTGAAAATAACGGGGTGAGGCTTTGCCCTCTATTTCTCGCTCCCGTGATATTGACGGGCTGGAGTGTTTAGTAGTAACGCGCCAATAAGAATAAAACTAATTCATTTCTTTTGCCCGGAAAACATTTTATTTCTCATTTTACACACCAGATGGCAGTACCACGATATTTTTAAGGTAATTGTAGATAGTTTATTTTAAATTAGATGTCAACACTAATCAAATACGTAATACAAATATAGAAGCCAAAAAATATGATGACCGTTTTCTTCAAAACTAACCGGTTAATAGCGAGCTGCAATTGTCTTTCTATAGTGTGCATACGAGACACTTTACAGGAGACCCGCAGATCATCAACGAATAACCTGCCGTCCACTGCAGTTGGTAATGTAGTAAAAATATCATTTATTTTCATAAGAAATAAGGTTATATTAATGACACTACCTTGAGGAACACCTTCCTCTTGGTTAAAAGTGTGAGATAGTGTTATTCATACTAACGTGAAATGTCCCGTTTAAAGTTTTTAATAAAATAAAACATATTTCCATTAATGTTATAATTTAAAAGACCCCTTAAAATCCCTTATCTCCATGTTCGATCGTATGCTTTCTCGATATATAAAAAAAAAATCGTCACAAGATGTTGCCCTTTTAAAAATACTTCGCGTATATCAGTTTCTAAAAGCATTAAATTGTCAATAGTTGAATTACATTTGCGAAATCCGTTTTATTTCTTAGATAAAATACGAGATTCCAATAAATATATCAACCTTGAGTTTATTATTCTCTCTAGAAGTTAGCAAAGACAACTGGTAAGCAGAGCCTGACAAAGACAGGGGCGAGCGGGGAAGTCGCCCCGGGCCCAGCATCGGAGGTGGGGCCCAAATCGCATTGAAAGTTTATTTTAAGTTTCCTATATAAATGAACTTTTGTTTAAACAAAATATCAGTACAGTGTAAATCTATCTTCATTAATCTATCGTATGAACACAAAAAAATTATAATTCGTAAATTCATGTCTTTTTAGAGCGGAATTCAGATAAATTTCCGCAAATACGATGGACAAATGTAGCCAATCAAAATTCTGTATTTTTACATATTGCAAAATGCGATGTGTTTAAGAAAATACAGCCTTCTGATTGGCTTAAGTGAGCCATCATAAATACGAAAATTAATCTGAATTCCACCCTAATGTCAGCAAAGATATGAATTTTTCACAGCTGGATGACAAAGTTATCAATCAGAAAACTGCATTTGGCATGACGGACATAGAATTGTCAGAAAAACAATAAAATGGACTGAACGATATTTCGTCTAACCATTGGAGGGAAGAGGACTTCATAGCAATTTTAGGTTCTAGTCAATTTTCTTGTCATGTTAGTATAGTGAGGCGAAAAATTTAAATATCTCCATAAAATTCAATTCTTTATTACTGAAGTAGTGAAGCAGAGGGGGCCCCAATTAGGATAAGTCAGGCCCTGCTGGTAAGAGCAATTGGTCGGTAATTAGGGTGTGTGGCGTTCTTATCTGGTTTAGGAATGGCAAATAGATATGATTTTCTCCATATTGATGGAAATAGTCTATTCAGCCAAGCTCTATTAAATACTTTTAAAATTATTTCCAAATGGGTATCAGAGAGGTGATTAAACATATTATGGTGAATTTTGTCAGGCCCTGGAGAAGGTTATTTATATTTATTAATAGCAGATTTTAATTCAGTTATTGTTAGAGGGGAATTATAATCATTATGAGGTTCAAGAGGTGGTACATTTTTTTCAGTTTGAGTTTTGTATTTTTGGAAGGTTTGAGAGTAATTTTCTGTACTAGTGGCTCGGGAAAAGTTTTCGGCTATACTATTTCTTTAATTTCTGTTATTTTCTTTCCATGAGCAGCCCGGCACGAGAAATAGAATGCCATGGTGAGAAGCCATCGGAGCACCAAGGAAAAGGAGAGGGAGGTGAAATTTAAAAAAAATTTACAGCATGATGAATAATGTGCGAATGTGTTC
Source organism: Parasteatoda tepidariorum (assembly GCF_043381705.1). Classification (NCBI taxonomy): domain Eukaryota; kingdom Metazoa; phylum Arthropoda; class Arachnida; order Araneae; family Theridiidae; genus Parasteatoda; species Parasteatoda tepidariorum. Next base: position 37,717,514 of record NC_092211.1, read on the forward strand.
GTTGCAGGAATGTCTCGGTATTTATACTTGGGCTTATTTTTGCCACCTATTATTTCAGATCTTACGATCTCAGAATTAAAATCGTAGAATCTCAGAATTAAATCTGAGATCACAGAATTATTACGATCTTATTTCAGAAAAAATTTAATTTTTAACCAGAATTTTTATTTTATGAAGAGCCAAAGAAAAAAGTTACAACTCGAACCAAAACACTGACCAACTCAAACGTGTCGATCCAAGAGGTCGACGAACAGGTGCAAAGGCGACTGGCAAGCTAAGAATTTCAACGTGGCTCCTTAAAAAGGGAAAGTGTACAAATTGCAAATCGACGTCACAATTTGTCTCAATGTATATGAAATAATTTGTGATATATGACGGGTGAAGTATTATGTTGTTGTTCATTTACGTCGTACTAGAGCTGCACAATGGACTACTGGCGACGGTCTGGGAAACATCCCTGGAGGATGATCCGAAGACATGCCATCACAATTTTGATCCTCTACAGAGGGGATGGCACCTCCGCTTCGGTAGCCCGACGACCTGCACGCGAAGTCGAGCACTTTACAGTAGCACAGTTTAACGAGGACCAATACCGCACACCCTCGGTCCCTACGCAGGCTGATCCAAGTGGTCACCCACCCGCACACTGACCGTAGCCAGTGATGCCTGACTTCGGTGATCTGCTGGGAACCGTGTCTTAACGATCAGTCCACTGCGGGACGTGAAGTATTATGCTTTGAACGTTGTTTAAAAACATCAACAACATGCAGAGGAACATAAAACCAGACCAGGTCGGTAATTGTGCAGACTGCAACACATTAAAAATCTTCACTTATTTAAATTTAAAAAAATTTCAATCTCCAAGACTATAGATGTAAGACCATCAAAACTCAAGGTTACTCCTATGATGCAGCACTCAGTCCCTAACAGGATGCTAAGCCTGGCTTACAATCCGGTTGAAAGAGAAGGGGGTCAAATCACCTTCCTCTCGCCTAGAGTGAAACACAGGCAGAAGAGCATGCAGCCTGCCAACTCCGAAATAAAATTGCCCTCTTGAGAGCCACATTCTTATAAAAGGGCAAACTTACTATATAATCCCCTTTTCCATTTTACGAGGAGCAGCACACGGCAAACATGCTGGTCATCAACAGTCAACATTGCTAGTCTGTTACTTTTGAGAAAACCAGTGTCAGGATTCTGATTCCTCTCCCACGCATTTGATTGACCCCTGACCGAAGGGTCAAAGGGTGAGGGACACGAGAAGTGTCGTTTCACTCAGAATGGGGGTGGAGTGAGGAGAAGTGAAGGACATTTTTTTGTGAGAAAAAGGATTTTGTAATGTAGATTGAATGTGGAGACGGGAGAGACTGGATGCAGTTAGGGAGTAGGTAGCAATAGAGTACATGTACTTGTTGTACTTATGTACGCGTTGATATTTAATTGTAAATATTTAAATAATCAAGAATCTTAACCTAAAATAATATATATGAAAAAAATTCCATGTCATCATTAAGAGTGATTTAATAACTGAGCGAACCGAGGTAAAAACATCTCACAAAAGAGAGATGTCACAACCAGTTAGTTTAAATGAAGATTTTTAAAAAAACTAACAAATCAGAAAAATTGTAAAAAGTATTAAACCAACAATAATATGAAAATCTGAAATCTGAAAATTATAATTAGTGTTTATAGCAAATAAAATATTGCTCCCCAAGTCAATGTATTTATTTGGTAGAAAGTCAGAAACTAAAAACAGAAGAACCATCGCAAGAGAGAAGCAGAAAAATCCTTCGGTCTAGCTCGGAGACCCTGGGTGTGCCATAGCCATCACAAAAGTGTGCCCTGGGGTGGTCAAATTTTTGAAGGAAAAAAAAATTCACAACACATAGTAAAACAGAAATTTATTTTTTAAATAAAATAACATTTCAGTTTTATACAATTGCAGTTTATTTTAAATAAAATGCAAAGCATATATTTTCTTCTCAAAGAAAATACATCTAAATGTTCAATTTATTCTTTCCATAATCCTAATACTTTGTCATTAAATGAAGATAAAAGGAAAAGAATTATCATATATTTCAACAATTTCAAAAAACAATACAAATAGAGACACAAACACAATGAACAAATACATTTGCAAATTTCCTGTATTATGCACACATAACTGAAGAATCTTAAATTATCAACAGTACATTCAAAGAAATTCAAAAATATCATAAGTACATGTTGAGCATGCTGTAAAAGAATCACTTAGTTCAAACATTGCATAATATGCAATTTTTGATGCAAAATATTTTCTTGGCACTAATTGTTTTCAAGGACCACGATTTAAATTGGTACCAAATAATAAATCTAACAAAAAAGCAGAACCAAATTTTTTTTTTAAATATATATTTTAAAATATAAGTTAAATAACATTAAATGCTATCAATCAAATGCCTCTGATTTTGAAGAATTATTGTCTCCATACATTAAATAAATTAAAAATTTATACATGCTTTAAAAAAACTGTTATTGGAAAAAAAAATAAAGAAATTAAAAAGTTAGGCAATTTGGAAATTAGATGAAAAAATATTTGTACCAGATTGTAAGATAGTAGCATATACGGAAAAAAATACACAAAGAAACAAAATATAATTTATCAATAAAAAAAAGAAACAAATAAGTTATGTACACTAGAATAGATCACAAATGAGTAGCGAAATCGAGGCATAATTTTCAACAAAAAAAAAATGTGCAAGCCAAATAATAATTAAACATTAATGAAATTTTGTGTAAGATTCTTAGAAAAATTTCACAAGAAAAAATATATATTGATATATATAAATGCAAATATATTACTACAAAACAAAAGTAATAAAAAAGAGAGAAAATGTTTGTCATAAACCAATAAAATTTCAAGTAAAGAAATACTTTTGAAAATTTAAGTAAATATATAAGAAGTTTTATTTTTCTTTCGGAGCAAATTTTACTCTGCAAACTCAGTAAATCAGTTATTTAATTAATTACTGATCATTGCCTAAACATTAACATCTTAAAGTTAAACATACTTTATTTTGTTATACAAATGCATTAATGTTTTATAATGATAGGAAAATTAATTTTGATTAATTTAAGAAAAGAAAAAAAACTTCACTTATATTAAGATACACAAAAATTGCAGTATACACAAAAGGAAATCGGAAGAATAAGAAATATCAGCTAACGGCTTTAAATTATTACATGTTTAATGGCTCATCTATTCCACACGCTATTATAAAATACTTAAACATTAAAAAACAGGAAAAAATTCTCAAAGTCAAAAAAAACATTGATAAAATGTATGCTCACTTGTTTTGAGAAACATGTATACTAATTACAATAAAAAGAAATATTTTATGAGCAAATCTATATCATACAATATCTGCAACATGTTACAAAATATTTTAAAAGATACATGTATTTACAAAAATATTTACATTTTATAAGTTTTTTTAGTCAACAACTCCTTAAAAGTACATAGCTTAACATCCTACATGCCTTTCACCATAAGAAAACATTTAGCATGGTAATGAAAAAGCCATATAGCATAGATTATCTATACACACACTAGCTACAATCACCTTTCTCAAACTGTGATGAAATTCATTTTTATCACAAAAATATTCTTATCACATTTATAAAAAAAAAAGTTATATATTAATAGCGTAGTAATTTTTTTTCCCAAATTTCACCTGAATAAGACTAGCTACTTTGATTATACTATTGAAAAACTGCAAAAATAAATTAATGTTTTATGACCTTATAAATGTTTGTAGAAAGGTTACCAAGTTATTTCAATATTTATTAGAAACAGTAGATTGGTCTGTTTGCTATTTTTAAACAGGATGATGTTAATAAAATTACATATTATAGGCAAGGCGCTCTTCTGTCACTGGTGTAGCAGTTTCAAGATTTTTTAGCAACTGACTTAACCAGTGCTTAGTTGATTTGTCATCTTTAAGGCAAGTAGCAAATGTGTTATCCTTTAAATTGTCAGGTAGGCATTGGCGCAGAGCCTCTCTTGCCCTAAAAAAATTCAAAGCACACATTGAAAATCACAATTTTAAAAAAAAAATAATAAATTAAATTTGAATAAAAGATAAACTTATGGCACACAAAGGCAAATTTTAAGGTAAGTATTAACTTTTGAACGCTTAGTGTAGTATTTTGATGGATTATTCTTAATTTTCTTTTTTGGTCTAAGATCATATTTTCTCTCAGTAATATTAGAAAATGACTTTGCAATTTTATAGTTTACTGCCTTTTTCAATGTGGTTTCATGCCCATTTAGTATTTAACAATTTTGAGAAGAATTGTGATTTAACGGTTTGCTGTTGAAAAAAGAAAAAAAATTTAAAGTGGCATTAAAAAATTTTTTTTTACTTTTTTCAGAGGAGGGGAAAAGAAAAAAGCATCCTTCTTAAAAATAAAATTTCTTTAGTAATGAAAAATAGAACATGAAAGTTATTTTTGTCCCAAAATAAGCAACAACGAAAAAAAACTTAATAAAAAATCTTTTTATCATATTTGATACAATATATTTATTAACTCATTAATACTCAAATCATACTCAAGTAGAGTATAATTTTGAAAACTTTTGAGCACTAATTTCACAAAATTTAAAGATAACATTGATGATTTTAAGGCATGAAATTATTATTTAAAAACCCCAAATTGTACTTATTCTAATTAAACTAACATAATAACAAATCTAAACACAAAATCAAATTTTGATTAATATACCTAGCTGCATCAAACAAATAGATACAAAATTTATGGGGAAAAAAGTGTTCACTCACCCTGAATTAAGATTTTAAAATTCAAAGTTTGTAATTGTTCTGAGTTAGAATATTTACTAAGTATCTGAGTTCTTTTTAAATAAATAAAAAGTATACCACACAATACTTCTTAAAGTTAAAGAAAATTAGGAAAGAAGATAAAATTTTAGGGCATTTCAAGAAGTAGGAATTATAGGACAAGCACTTTTATTTCCAAAATGAAAATAGTATTTCATTTCTTTATCTTAAATATTGTATCAACTTCAGATGATTGGGAAAAAAGTATTAAATTGAAAATAGTACTTATTTATGAAAAAGAAAACTTCAATGGAAAAAATAAAATGAAGAAATAAAGAATAAAATTAAATAGTAAATTAAAACATTATTTTTGATCAAATAATAAAAACTGAAAAAGTTTAAGAAAATAAAAAAATTTCCATTTGAAAAAAAAGTGTGTTTTATTTAAGAGACATTATAATATTTTGTATTTTTTCAGTAACATTTTATTACTGATATCAAATATTGTGATATCAAACAGAAATAACAAAATAAAAATTTCTGTTTCATTTTACAAATTTTAACTTTTTCTAAAACTCGAGGATGGTGTGAAATTTGAACAAAAAACTTTTAGTTTAAATTTTAACCAAAACTTAATTTATGAATTTAAAAATAAATATTATTGAAACTATAGCTACTGAAATATTTGTAGAGTACAATCAATTAGTTAATAAATAATTAAACAAAAAAAAACACTTTTCTAATTGACAATACAAAATAAGTACTTTTCAGTCACAATGTCATATGAAAAAGTAGACTGTATGCAGTCATTCCAAAAAGTTTTTTTAAAAAATGAAAACAGATTACTGTTCTACACATTAATATTAAAGCACTTTTTAAGATTTGAAAAACTACTGTACCTTGGATTATCCGATAGACGTAAGTAACACCTGATAACATGCTTCAAAAGGCGTGCAGATTGTTCCTTAGATAAAGAGATCACCATCTTACCCTAATATTCCAAAAAGAAAAAATTATAAAACATTAGCACATTTAAAAAAAAAACTGAATTGAATAATATTGATAAAATTGAGGGAGAGAAAAAAATACTGATTGAAAATAAAAACAAGAAACCAACATGCATTATCAAACAAAAATTGGCTATAGAATGACTCAACTTAAATAACAACACTTAGAGATGATTACAAAAAAAAAAACACTTTTTTTAATCTTTGCTTACCATTGACCATACATTTTTATGTTAACAAAATCAGTATCATCTATGCACAATTTTGCTTTTCTAAGACAATATAACAATTTTTTTTAAACAAACTGTAGTTGAGTACAATTTTTATTTTACAATGTAGTTTTCAAACTTGCATTGCTAAAAAAATCTATAAGTGCTGTTAAGAGGACTCTATGCCACAGAAAAAAAACCTCATGGTCAGTTCTCTTTCATTTGCTTAAGTAATTTAAAGTATAGAAAAAGTGAATTCAGGTAAGCAAATATCAAAAAGCAAACAAATTGTGGCATAATTACTCAAAATTATCAGAATTACATAGAACAATTTAAAGATATTACATAATCTTGCAAAAATTTACATTTTAATCATTTGAAGAAAAAAATTTCAGCATTTGAAACTTAATGGTTGACTCAAGGTTTGTCTTACTTTTTTCTCGAAACTGTAAATTTTAAACTGCCGATGGAGGTGAAATGGAATTTGCCATGAAAATTTCCTCCCATGGTATAGGGTCCTCTTAAGTTTAAAGACATTAAATTAAAATTTTCAACAAAAAGTAAAACTTAATAAAATCTATCAAATTATCTATTTCATTACGGAAGATTTGACGTTAGAGAATCAATATTGGGAAACTCGTCTACATTATAATTTACATGTTTTCTGTTTCTATAGTTAAAAGTTTCTCTTTCGTTCACTTATGTAACAAAAAGGGAAGGATCTCGTGAAAGAATACTTAAGATCTAACAAACATCATAAAGAAAAAAATTTTAAATGTTTTTAATAATTTTCTTTTTTAGAAGAGATTCCTTTTTAAATGCACTTTAGCACACTATAGGAACTCAAAACAGTTTAAGACAATAAACAAAACAGATATAAACATACCAGCTTACACTAATAAACACATATAATATAAAATAGTCTTTCTTTTTTAATTATAAACTTTAATTTAAAAATCACATGTAGAAAACTTATTCATGCTGTAGATTTTATTATGAAGGAAATAACAAAGTCACAAATTTGATTATTAATTAGATTTAATATTTAATCAGTTCAGTCAGAACTAATCTTAACATTGAACAATGTGGACTGGTGAGGAACTCATAACATAGTGGCAATCTCATAACAATGTGGAACTCATAACATAGTTTCTGTGTGAAATTGCAAATCAACAAAGCATTAATTATGCAAAAGAAATAAATTTCAAAATTTGACCCGATTTGAAAATTTTAAATTTTGCTATCTATGGGATAGTCAAAAATATGCTAAGGTAATATCTGAATAAAGTCCAATAGTAGTGTTTTAAGCAACTCAAAAAACACCAAATGTTAAACTACATTCTGCTTCTTAGCTATACCCAATTAGAAATGACAGGCTTAAAGCAATATAAGGATAGATTTTTCAAGTTTTTTAGAACATTTTTTGGTGAAAAACACCAGGTTTTCCATCCCATCCAAAGAATAAGATGTTGTAATCAGATCTAAAAAGAATAATTGAAGCTTTTAAAGAATCTATTTGGAAATGATATTAAAGAATTCTTTATATAAAAATGATTCTTCTGAAAAAAGTGTGGCTTATCTCTATTTTGCTCTAAACTCTTCAAATATGTTATCCTTTAATTTAATAGCATAGGACAACTGGACTTTAGTCTAAAAATGTTTCCCTGACCAGCCAACTTACAGATGCAAAGAACATAAAAATATTAGTTATAGGTAAATCACTTACAAGAATCATGGCCACATGAGAGAACCTTTCATATGTCTGACAAATATAATTTAAGCCAGTCTCATCTAATAAGATCTTTTGTAAGATAAATGTTGCTACCTAAACATAAAATAAACAAATATGCTAAAAAAATGGCCATTATATTACATAAAATAGTACAAATTATAATTACAATAATCAGTTTAGTATAAATATAGTTATATTACAAAACATGAAATCATCATTACTCATCTAACCTCGTAAAACCCAGTGTCTAATATATTGGACATTTGATACAATTTGACCACTTAAACAATCTCTTCAAATTAATTTTACAGTTTGTATGCTTTTGCAAAACACTTGAAAGCTTGAGGGAAAATATAATTAAATTGATCCTTGTGGGTCAGAGCTTTTAATTACAATGAAAAATCATAAGAAAGCTACAAAATTCAATCTAAGTAACCTTTAAGAAAATTTTATAGCATATAAATATCTCATTATTTGAGTCTGGAAGATTTTGTTTTATGACTAAAATGTGAAGAAATACTATAAAAATGTTTAAAAATTTTATCAAATAATTTTCAAATACCAATACTTTTTTAATATACATCAAAATACAAAATAACTATAAAAAAAAGTTAATAAAATTTAAATAATTGAGATTCAAACAAATATATTTTATTGCATTTATGAGTTTACTTTCTTATTAACTACATATTTCTAAATAAAAATCACATTTTTGCCATTATTTAAAGTTAGCATCTCAGAAAATTAATCCTGGCTAAATGGTGTTTTAAGTAAAGCTGGAAGTTAATGATAAGTCAAATATATCATAAGCCTAATAAGAATTTCTTTTTTACTTGTATTGCAATTTTTTTTAACTATTTTTTACATTAATAAATTCAATTATAGCTTTAAACAATTTTAAAGAACAAAATTCTTTTTGAAATTTAAGGAAATCATGTATAACTACGTAGAAATAATTATTTAATGTGAATTAAAAACAACCATTTAACAAGTTTATATAAGTTAGTTGCTTTTGTTTTCAGAAAGAAATGGGATAAAAAAAATTTGTTTATTTTAATTATTACTAGTGCAGCTTAGTTTGGCCATTCAGGTTTAAACTTCCGTAAAAAGAAAGCATGTCATGTTATCTATGCAAGAAATATATAATGTTGCAGAGTAAATGAAACCAATAAAAAGTCTTAAAAAGTTTGAAAAGATGCAAAGGAATATAAATGTATGAAATGAATTTTGAAAATAAAGTATCCGCACGATTTAGAACTAGAAGCTGATTTTTTACAAATAGTTTATTTGGGTCGGGATAGCCTGGTTGGTAGGGCACTGGGCCCATGTCCAAGAGTTCATGGGTTTGATCCCTGGTGGGCCGAAGACTCCCCGTGTAGTAAATGGTGACTGATGCACATTAAATCTGTCGAGTCGCTAAGTCCTCCATGTTCCTATAATAAATCAATACTTTTGGGGGTACTGATTCGTGGCTGTTCAACGATTCTTGTCTTCTGGATTGGTTCAAAATTACAAGGCTACAGAGTTGAACATTAGTAGTCGTAAACCAAAAATTGGTTCGGCTGTTCAATGATGGATATAAAATATAAAAAATATAATAGTTTATTTAAAGAAGGAATGAAGAGGTACTGCTATCTAGGGCAAAAGTGCATTCAGATGCAACTTATCATTGAATGTTTTATTAGGTGTATTAAAAATGCTTTTTCCTTCATAAATATTAAACCTCACCAATTCTGAAGCATCATATTCATTAATCACATTTAAACAATGGAATAAATGTAAAATTACATGATTAAAATAAAATATTAAAGTAGAAATAGAAAAAGACGTACCGTTTTCGATAATTCACTACCAGACTCCATAATTCGCAGACAAAGTGGAATTATTTCAGTACTAAGGAGGAAATTAATAACTTCTTGTTCATCAGTCTAAAATAAAATTTAAAAAAAAGTGAATTATGTAGAATGCAAATAATAAATACCATACTTGATATATAAATTTTTAAGAAAAAATTTGTTTCTAGACTATTTCAAGATTAAACTTACGAGACACACAAATCACAATATAGCCATAAATATAAATATAAAAGTCTTGGGAAATAAAATGATATACAAAAACATAAATTTAATTAACACAAGATATAGCTTTCCAAAACTAATTAGTGAATGACCCCCTAACAAATCATATTGAATAATACAAACTGTCAGTACCTGACCTCTATCTTTTTGAATCCATGAATTTAAAGAGGATTTTAATTAGTTTTTATTAATTTTGAAAAGTTAAATATAAAAATGCTTGATGATAAGGGTATTTCAAAATATTTCTAGAAATATAATAAAAAATTAGAAAATAATTTTTAAAAAATGGACTAATGTGATGATAATGGAATGTGGTGGAGTGGATGGAATGGAATGTGATTATAAAAAAAACAGCAACTCATATTTCAAAGGAAATATCTCATGTTAGTTTTAAAGTTATAGCAAATAGTTTTCACAATTAGGTTAAAAATTGCAACATTTACAATACTTGCAATTATGATTAAATATACGATATTGTGACAAAAATGAGCAAAAACTGCCTTTAGACTCTTTTGATAATGATTGGCTACTGGTTTGGGAAACCACTACTTATTATTTCAAGGTACTTCTAATCCGATTTTAGTAGTACCAGACAAATGAACCGCTGTTAATTCAAATTCTGAAACTATGTTTTTATTGATTTGCTCAATAATATGAAAATTTAGCAGTTTCTTGGATAATTAACTGACTTTTAACTATACATAGCAAAATATTATTTTAAGAATTTAGAGTCATCATGCACCTTCGCTTCAAAAACCTTTATAGCACACTCTCGTAATTTCAAAAAGTTACATTTCCTGAACCTAAATTTTGCATTTTTTTATTTAAGGCTTATAGCTTAAGTTAGAAAAATATACAAATGCATGCATCAGACTTAAATAAGTCCCAAAAATATTTTTTGCTACACAATTGACCATGAATTCTAAAAAGCACAACAGTGAAACATTTGTTTCTAATTGTCTTTAACAAAAAAATTGAAATTGGTTTTTCTTGGTTAAAGGGTTAAGAAATAAATTTGATCAAGAAGATTACACAAGAAAAATGGTTATCATACGAACATCTAAAATTAATCAATCTACTTTATCATTATATTTAATAAAATTTTGAAATTTAAAAGTCTGATTAAAAGCTACATAGTTTAAGAGATAAAATTATTATAATTTTAGCGATTTAAATTATTGCGAACAATATATTGACAACTTTTATCTCAATGACCTTGATAAGGTTAACTACAACTACATTACAATATAAAAACAAATATTTAAGTGTCAGAGTCTAAAACCTACTTTAACTAAGGCTCCAATAACTCCTAAGCTGGTTAATCGTAAGTACTCAAATGGTCTTGTTTTGCTAACGGTATGCAGAAATGGGTACAGGTAAAGAGGTGTATTCGCTGGAAAAAAATTTAAAATAATTAAATATCAAAATATAAAAAAATTTTATTTTAAGCTTAAAAAACTAATACCAATCCAGTATAATTTTTATAGTATCATTTGAACTTACCCAAGTAGATTAACAATTATTTTACTTACAAATATACCAGACAAATGTATTTCAAGCATCTCTTAAACTGTAGGGAATGAAAAAAAATGCTGTTAATGTATTAATCTTCATTTTTTTTTCAAAATTTCTTGGATATTAAATTTTCCTTAAGTGTGAACAATCAGATTAAAATATAGAAATAATGAGCACATGCTTGCCAAAGGTGAAGAGCAAAATTAAAAGTTTTCAAATTGTTTCAATACTAAATAGGGAACAGTTCACACCTAATAACTATAGGAAAAAATAATATTTACTGAAATAATTATTTTAAATATATATATATATATACTGCCACAGATATAAGCTGAAATTCTAAAATAATTTCTTGCTCAATTCATGGTAAAATTGACACTTGTGGCTTTTAAATGAAAAACTCATTGGATACCTGTTTATAAAAATGCCAAAGAAATCATAAGATTTTTTAAAAAGCTTGCTACTTAAAATAGATTCCTGATGTAAAATGAAATAATAATGAAAAATAAGATAAAATCTGGGGTTTAATGACGAAATTTCTGATGAACTTTTGGGGTTTAATGACGAAAAAAAGCAAACATCTCTGTTACTATTAGTATATCTTGAGTTAAACAAGGTACTTAATTTATTAAAAATTTCATTTAATTTAAAAATGTTTTATTAATCCCATTTGTCTAAATCCTTTAAAAACTGTACATAAATAAGCAATAAAAAATAAAAATGCTACATCCCACATATTCCATAACAAGAGACACAAAACCAGTTGACAAATTAAGATTTGAGAGAAATAAAAAATTTGATGGCGAAAATATTGCTAAGAGAAGATATTGCTATTTATTTCAGTGAATAAATTCCACTTTCTGTTGCTCATGCATTTGTATAGAATGCTCAAATGTTTCTCTATGTTTAGAATCTCTTCATTTTTGTGGTTGTATCTATTTTATACACTGCAATAAAACTGAAAGTATTGTAAAAATTCCCTTCTTTATATTGCCTTCTTCTTATTATTTTATTAAAAAATATTGACAACGTATCTTTGTGCTAAATGAGTGGCAAAGTGCAACAAATTTATTTAAATTATTTTATAATAGAAGCAGGGAAGACATTTACGTGCTATAGCGCGTAAAATACGCAAAAAATTGAAATCGGACGCAAAAAAATGATCGCTACGCGTCCCGCGGGACGCGTAAATTTTTGAAGAAAGTTTATAAATTTCCCGACTTTTTAATCTTTGATATCGAAACATTTTAATAAAATCGAAAAATTGGGACGCAAAAAATAAATCGGTATGCATCCTCGGTATAAAAAAAAAAAAAAAAACCCTGTCTCCAGAGTTAGACCAACACATGTTAGACACACAGGTGGGAAACCAGTTCTATGACTCAAAATGTTGACCATTATAGCACTTAGAGGAGATATTAGGGTAGAGAGAGCTAGTCTATTGTTTGGGCTCTGAAAACTTGTTCCAAGATGGGGGTTTCCATTTTGGCGAAAAATTCATAGCTGGCGGTCGCATCGTACAGGAATATTTTCAAGAGTACTAAAGATTTTTTCTCTCTTTTATTTTATTTTGAATGCTTTCCCAATTTTATTCGTGATTGTAAAAGATAAGCTTTCAAATAAAAATACATTATAGTATGTGTGCTACATTTAATTATTTACTTTTNTTTTGTTGATAAAAACAAGATTTTTAATTACAGCAGATGTGATTCCACACCAAGAAAAACTTGCAATTGATACCGCACTTCCAAAGAATGAGAATTTATTCAAAAGAAAAAGATTTTATTTTTATTAGTCGATGTCAAATAAATATATTTTTCTCTTTTCTTTTTCTGTTCACTGATATGCATGCAATGCATTTTCCCCACCCCCCTCGTAAATCAAGCAGAAAACGAAATCAGCATGCCACACCCTTGAGTTTGATTGACGGCCTAAAGGAAAAAATAAAACATTCCTCCCTTCCCTGCCTTCAAGGTCACAGAGGAAATGACGTTTCTCTGGGTAAACGGGGAAAAAAATTTTCCCCTTCCTTACATTTTCCTCTACTCAACTTCAAGGATGAGTCCAAATTCCGCTTTTTTCGTTCTAGTTTAAAATGGTGGGAAAATCGAGCAAAATTTTTCCCGGTTTTCTGGATACCGGATAAATGGTTCTCTACTGTATTTGTTTAAAAATTTATGTAAAGGACCCATTTTTTTTCAAAAGGACCCAGTTTTTTAAAAGTCATGGGTCCCAGGGACCCGGGATTTTGAAAGCCTAGTGTCTTCCCTGAGAAGTCATTTCCTAGTTCATTCTTGTAAATAATAGTTAACAGTATTAATTTTCCTGCACACTTTAACACATAATTTTAGCCAATACTGGTTTAGGGAGCAGCCTGGTTTAACGAGGGACTTTCCATAATCATATGACATAAGTTACATCATACGTTTAAATATATGTAATGTAAAAATTGTTCAAACAATAAATATTTGATAGATGGGATACAAAAAGCAGAGGGATAGCAGTAAAAGGATATATGCATTAAAAATATCCAATTTGAATATAGTGACACAAGAATTACCTTGCAAGAAAGCTGATCGTGTTTCTGGATGAGAGGCAACGCATTGCAAAAGAGCTAAAGCATTACAAACTCTGTTAGATTGATGAGCCTAAAATAACAAGAAAAAAAAACTAATGTATAATAATTATATACAATAAAATTCAAATTTTAAAAGTTAAGTTTTTCTTCTTTCAATATTATTTCTTTTCCAATTTTAATCTTTTTATTACCAAAATAAAATAAAAAATATGTCTGTGAAATTTGATTGTTAATCTTGAGCATGCAATTTTTGAATAAAAAGAATAACTAAGTCTACAGCTACTGTGCTTTGTTTTTAATGAGGGGCTTAAATTTTACATTCAAAGCCTAAATCGTCCTCAGAATGTACTTTTACAGGGGTGATTGTGAGCCCAACGCATAAAACCTAAAATTTCTAGAATAAAATCAGTAATGACGCATTTCAAAAAATTTACGTCTTTATAAATTTAAATCATTGATATTTCCAAAACATGAAATTCTAAATTAATTATATGCAGCATAATTTAAATTAATAATTATGTATAAGTTTACTTTTATCTCTAATCACATTTATTATTCTACCAGAAAAAATATTTACAAATGAAAGAGATGCGAAGTATAAATTATAGTTCTAATATTTTTATATAAAACATACAAGAATTTTTATGCATAAATGTGACCAATGATTTCTTGAAGCTTATGGACCTTGGATTTCTGGAAACTTTTGGATTGCAGTTAGCAAAAAATCGGGAAATTCAGATTTTCAGAAGCACAATCATCTCTGATTTTAGGAAAATTATTGAATTATAAAAACATACGACCTACTTATAACCAGCAACTCTCCAGGGACTGAAACAGTTATATATCTTTGATGAACTTTTTATTTTAGACATAGCTCAAAATGTGTAGTAAAGAAAGTAGACATAGCTTTTCAAGAAAGTGGACTTCAGTTTTTTCTCCAGATTTACATCATAATATAATTGACAATTCTTAATTTGTAAAGTTCATTTAAAACTATTTTAATGAACTAAAAATACATCTGATGACAAAAATGGAAAATTATGATCACATACATAATTACCCGTTTTAGAACATGAAATAGTCTTGTAACATGAAGATTAGTTGTTCCAAAAATTTGAATTAGTATAGTTCATTTAAAATGATTTTAATTAAATAAGCAATTTATTAATCACAGAATAAGACTGACGGGTTGTTTACAAAATAGTTTATTTTAAATATTTAGTTACATTTGAAATTACTAAAACAATTTTACTTCTAAACACTATTCTCATTTAAAAAATGTTAATCAAATTACAATTTTAATAACAGTAAGAAATTATTCCAATTGAGAGTTCATAAAAAAAACAATATTTTGAAATAACTAACAGTCATATCTTGAAAACTATCAATAATTAAAAAATAAATGTTATATAAATTTTATTTAATATATTTCCCTTAATTTGTTATTTTTATGGTTTCATTTTTTAACAAGAAATCAGTTAATTTGCAGTTTATGTTACTGTGCAAAGTTCAGCTTTCTTTCCAAAACTATTGTGACAAGTCTGTTATTAGTTAATATTTATTATTAACTAGTTAATATTTATTATTAACTTAAGTTATTAGTTATTCAAATACGCTGTAAGAACTTTGATTTATGATTTAAAAAAACTTTATAAGTGTTGAATCAAAATTAAATTAATATTAAAACTATATTATGACAATATTTTAGAAGCTCTAACTACCTAAACCAATTTGTTATTATAATACATAGCTTTGAATGCATGGCATCCAATTTGAAACAAATGCATAATTGAAATTTAAAGACTAGATAAAATAGAGAATTCAAAAAATACTTTAACTATTAAAACAAAGTTAGAATTAGCAATCCAAAATTTTAATTTAAAATTATGATTTCTTTTTTTTTTTCTCTTGATTTTTAAAATGACAAAATAAATGTAACAGATTTTGTTTAGTCATTCATCAAAAAATAAATAAATATTTAAGCTATATATTTTTATATTAAAATATTCATTTTTAATTCTATATCAATATAAATAAGTTAAGCTAAAAAGAAAAGATTTAAATCTATGTACTCATTGGAATTTTTTTCACAAAATTTCTTTATAGAAAATATGATAATGTCAAAGATACTGTAAGCATATTATGAGAAAAAAAATACTCATTGATAAAAGAAACAGCACAATTCAAATTCTGAGTTATTTAATTTAATAGAATGACACTATATCAGGAAAAAAATATCTGAATTCATCAGCATTTTTTTTTTCTTCTATTTTTGGCATATTAGGGTAATTTCTTCTTAATATAACCTCAAGCTTTAGAAATATGCATTTTCCACCAATGAAATATAATGTAGATTTTAATTCCATACTTTTTCAATCAAAAGGTAGAATTTTAATTAACATTTGTAATTTTTGTGAAAAAAATTCATGTTTATTAATTACTTTCTACAACTATGCAAGTCAATATTAAGACAGCATTAAATGTTTACTTTAATCTGTACTTTCAATTTCAACAATCAAAAGATTTTTAAAAATGAAATTTCAAATGTGTTGGAATTCAACCCACACCAAGAAAGAAAGTAATTTTGTTAACTAAAATTAATTATGCAGCAATTTATTTAAAATAAATTTTAAAACTAAGAAAAGAAAATAAAAGTATCAATAATTTAAAACACTGTTTTTCAACTTTTAAAATCAATATATATATACATAAAAAATCAGTTGATTTAAATTAATGACTTTTTTAAAAAATCATTTTATTTAATTCACGATTTAAATCGTGATTTAGATCAAACAGATTTAAATCAACAAACCCTGGTTTCAAGTTATTCAGTTTTATTTTATACATTCAGTTTTAACTCAATTGACTGAACCAGAGTGGGCGGTTCGTCCAGAAGAAACCTATTTCTTCCAGGAAACTGGAAGAAACTTGTTAAAATGGAAGAAACTAAAAATGACCAAAACACTTGTTTAGCAATATGTATTTATAAGAATAGCTTCAATTTAAACAATCTCAGTGAGAGTTCACTACTGTTATTTTAATTTCTAAAGAAATTTTTCTTTTCAATCATAGTGTTTCAGTTTTCACTTATACAAAAACAGCACATTAAATAGCATGGATATTATTACTATTATTCAAAGAAGATTGTAATTATAAACTGTTTAAAAAATTGTTTTTATAATAGATATTTCTTTTTGAAAAAGAGTTTTTTCATTTTCTTCTATTTGGGTTTTCTTCTATTTGGGTACCTTACTCATAACAAAATTCTAAAGTTAATTACACTTTTCAAACAATTGTTCCTATCAGAAAATATTTATATTTAGATACCCTCTTTCGTTTAGATACCCTCTTGAAGAAAAGTTTTTTCAATTTCCTCCATTTGGGTTGAAAGAAACCTATTTCTTTCAAGTTAGTTTTACTCCACAGTGAATGAAACTTGCTATCCCTTGACTGATCTTTAAAAAATGGCTCTTAATAAAAACAAATTCCTTTAATCTCTGTGATTTGGAATAACGTGTAAAAAATACGCAATTTGCATCAGTCTATATATAGCTTTCAAAATGTTTTTTAAATATTTTCAGCATTTTTTAGCACATTAAAAAAGATAGAAGTGGCACTCATTTTTTTCCTTCAAAAAATTGCACTCTTCCCCAAAAATATTAGCAGCACCTGATTTATAACAAAATTCCAAGGTTAATTACACTTTTCAAACAATTGTTCCTATCATAAAAATTTAAATCTAGATATCCTCTTTCGTTAATTGTGTATTTCCATATGCATAGTTTGTGCTAAAAAAAGGGTTTGTATACTATAATAGTTCATTATACAGATTATCATTATTCTAACAATCAAGCTACATTGTACTTTACAGTAGTATCACTCACTTAAACACAGTTTTACCAAAATGTCAAAAAAAATTAAAATTTAAGAGAACATATAAGGTAAAATAAACAGTCTAAAAATATATTAAATTTAAAAAATAAATAAATATAACTCAGTAGAGTTATTAAGTTTGATTAACAATCATAATTTTATAACAAAAATGCATACATAAGTAAAGGCATCTTAAAACCTCCAATACAAATTTATCTTTTGGCTACTGCGAGAAATTAATTTTGTGAAATTGAAAATAATGTATTTATAAGAGACAAAGAATAGGTCTATACTATTATAAGTACCATACAGATACACAATACATAGAAATACAGATACACAGTCAAATCATGTAGTTGACGTGGTTGTATCGACTATAAAGAAGAGACGAGCAAGACTAAACAAGTACTAATACTAGGTAATTTTGATTTTATTGTATTGCAATTAAGAAATAAGGTCCATAAGGTTAATTTCGGTCCATAAGGTTAATTTCAGTCCATAAGGTTAATTTTATGTATTTGTCATAAATGGAGCCACATTTGTCATAAATAACAATTTCAGCTGAGATAAATAAAGCGTAATTTTAGATTAATTTTTAAAAAAATTTATTATAATAATAAATAGAGTAAATAAAAATTAAAAATCACACCTATAAGATATAAAATTTTTCTCAATTGAATAAAGAGGAAAAACTATTTTAACAAAAAAACTGAGCATAAAATATATTATGTCTCTCAGTCGTGTATGCATAAATATGGCAAAAAGATATACTTTTGTGAAAATTTGACTACTGAAGTGATTTTTCATGTGCAAACATGCAGAAAAAATATAAACAAACAAATATAACTGCCAAATCTAGTTTTTATTATTTCATTTATAGCAGTAATACTTGACTAATTTGTACAAATAACTTACAAGAAACCAAAATTTCTCATGATTATTTATATTATAAGAATAAAATAATTATCCCATTAAGATATTGTTAACTTCAACTGCGCTTATCAATAAAACAAAAAATTACTAACTGTTAAAGAAGGAGGATTTATAGCTGGGTAGATGTTTATAATCTCTTGTAACAGAGCAGTAATTGTACCAAAAGAATGCCATAACATGGGAGCTAATTCAGGAACAGCTTCTCTCTTTTTGCTAAAAAAAAAATTTTTCATTAAAATTTTAAAAAATAATTAATAAGTGACAAAAAATTATAAATGAAGTCAGACATTGATAACTCAATCTTGTTTTAATTAATATGAGTATTTGGCTCAGTTATTGAATTCAGGCTTAAAAAATAATTTGTTAGCTTCTGAACTTCCTAGTGCAGAAATGTGACTATTGTTTATTTGTGTCTATTGTAATAAGGGTACATATCGGTTAGCCTAGCTTAAGTACATTCAACTATTTTTTTTTCTTTTTTATTCATTTATTCTTATTTATTTTATTCATTTATTCTTATTTATTCATTATTTATTTATTATATTTCATTCATTATGGACATTAAAAAAAATTAAATATGATTTAAAAAAATTTAAAAAAACAATTGAATTTACTTGCATTTGGCTAACCGAAAAACATTGTAATAAGCATAAAAACATAATTTTTAATTCAGGTAATATCTTTCGTTAGCACGTCTTACTTAACGATCAATAAAAACTTAACTTTTAAAGTTCACTAAAACTTTTGAAATAAACAGGCTTTAACAATTTATGCTTGCCAATTTATGCTAGTTTAAATATCCTAAATAAATTAATTTTTATACTCCTTACATTCAGCTCAACAATATAAATTATATTCTCACGCAAGTTTTAGAAGGGGGGGGGGACAGAAGTTCAATTTTTCATAATTTTCGCCGTGTATCTTTTTGTTCTCTACCTTAAATCAGAACAACAGAGAACTCATCATTTGAAAATGGTTGCCCATCGATTTCCTTCTAAACCCTACCCAACCATCCAATTATTAAATGTGGTATTTACCTTACATTTACAGCTACTTACAAAGATTTTCAAAGGAGTGGAATTCCTTGGTTTACTGTATTGTTACTGTTCTTTTTTTATAAATATATATCTACAACACATTTAGACTCTGATTTTTTAATAAGTGAGACATAACTGATCGAGACTTAAGTTTTGATCAAATATCCATCTTCAGCTTCATATTTACATACTTTATTTGAAGCCTCTGTTACAAATTTGACACGCCTTTCCACAGCTTTGGAGAAACAGGGAAACTTTGGTATTTCTCTCATGCATTCAGTTTCAGAATTGATGAGTAATTGAATATCATCTTCACATAAGTCTTGCCACATTGGAAGAGAATATGCCACACAAGAATTTTAATTAATGATTTCAAAGTAATCTGAAGATTGAAGTTTATTTTTTGGTAGTTAAAAAGTTTTAAGTCTTTTTCCTTGGGATGGTTTATATAGCTTTTAAGATGCTTCTTATAAACAACAAAAGGTCAACAACAGTTAACGATCTGAATTTGAATAAAAAGGCAGAATCATGATTTGCCAAGTTTTCTGGACAATGTTGCAAGATAATTGCATTTAATATGTTCAATAGATATTCTTAATTGACAGGTTATGTGTTGAATTCTAAAGTAGTTTATTCTAACCCAATGCAGCTGGACTTAAGTGAAAATGATTTTAAATCACACATCAATTCTGATACAATGTGAAATATCATAGTTTCCTTGTCACCCGCATGCTGTGAAAAAGTGTATCAAACTTGTGACGAAGGATTGGATTAAAATCTATGGATATGAAGCTAAAAACTGATATATCCGAACAACATTAAAAATCAAAATCAGTTTTGCCCCATTTTTCCAAAAAATTAAACATTATATGAATAGTGGATACTGAAAAGGAACCTTAACAATACAGCAAGCCAAAAAATTCTGTCCTATTGAAAATCTTAGTTAATAGTTGTAAATATATGAATGACACACAGAATAATTAGATGATTGGATAGGAAAGGTGTGGTTTGGGGAAACTTGTTGTGTAATCACTTTTATGTATCAAATTGTTAGTTTGGTTTCAAAAAAATGCACGGAAAATTTCACATTGAGAATTACTAAAAATTGATAAACTTGTGTTGTTTCTAAAAGATTGCACGAGAGTAAACATTTAAATTATTGATCAAAATATAATTTATTTAGGTTATAAAAACCATCAAACAAGCATAAAAAATTAAGCGTGCTCATTTCTAAAGTTTTGGTTAAATTTTTTAGAAATTTTAAAACAGACATGATTTTTTTTCAAGTTAATTATTTTAAGCATGATGTGCAAATAGTAGATATTAACAGATTTTATGCTGTTTTTATATTTATTACAATAGGCAATTTTTCATCACATAATTGATCAAAAACTATAAATAAAAATATTTTTTATTTCAATCCACTCTATAGAACACTCACTTTCATCAGGGGAATTTATTTCATTGCAATTCAAAAAGAGCATTTTCTTAAGAAAAGCAGCCAATTTTTAGTCAGTTCACTTACAACTGACATTAAAAACAAAGAAAAAAAATGATATACAGGGCATAAAGTAAGAAAATGTTGCCTCTGGTCCATAGAACTAATAACTAAAAGAATACTAGTCTTTATACATTTTCACTACTCTGTTTAATGTTAATGTATCTTGGATATCTTTAATAGAAAAAGTTAAAGAGAATTTTAATGAAAAATAATTATGCAAAGTAAATGTACTCTTCACAAATATATTGAAATATATTATTTTGTCACAAATACACAAATAGTTTGTCTAAAGTAAAAACTGACCTAGCCATTCGTCTAGACCTGTGGCAGTGACTATGACTATGGTCACAAGGTATAACTATTAGGTGGGGGTGGAGTAACTGTTTAGGACAGGTTTTGGCTTGGGTCGGCGAGAGAAAGGGAATTGTTTTCTTCAGTCTATTGTGTTAGCCTTAAAGTGAAGAGAAGTTATATTTCCTGAAATGTGCCAATCTTGTTTCCGTAGCAGGAAATAGCCTCAGACTTTGTGGAAGGGAGTTCTTACCGTAGACAGACTATACCAGCATGAAAGAAGAAATCATAACACCAAAACATACCATGCTTTAACATCAATTGCTAGGCTGAGAGACCGCTAATAATTATTTTACAGCGGTCAAATTTTAGTGGTCCTGGACAAACAGATCACAATTAATTTTGCGCCTTGATATAGATTATAAAAATTAGATTGGAAAATGGATCAAACAAGTTTTATTGATGTATTAACATGAAAATTTAAAAAACTTATTTCTAGATAAATGCTGTATCAATAAAATTCAATCTTCAAATCAGTAATAAAAAATTTTTAAACTTGCATATTTTTGCTATATTAAGTCTTATATTATAACAGGTTCCCTTTAAAGTTTGAATTGAAAAAGAATAGATATTATCATACCAAAAATTTTGAAATAAACCCTAAATAAAAATGTGTAAAATATCACAAAACAAAAATACACACCTGAGTTCAAGAAGAGCATTTTCTCTAGTTTCTGGTCTAGCAAGCTCACTTATCCATTGATATACTTTATCTTGATCTGTTTGAGTCAAATTAGCCAACTGAGGGGCATTCATTAGTCTCTACACATAAAGTATATAAAGTAATTAATGTTCAACTTATTTAGCTACAACAGGCAACAAAAAAAATACTGCAACAGGAAAATTTATAATATATTTTCAGACCAATATCAATTTGAAAGCAACAAAAATGCTATTTTCTATAATCAAAATTTAAATAAATACACTGATTTATTTTTGTATTTAATCTATGGATGGGTGGTCTAATGTAAACAATAACAAGCGTCCTTAAACCGGAAGAAATTTAGAAAATTTCCGGTGTATCCCTCCGCTTATGTTATGACTACAAGGCGATGTGTGAACAAGCCTAATATTCTATGCAGTTTTGTTATTGTAATTTGGGTTCAAATCTAAACATAATTGTACCATTCATAAAAGCTTTCAGAAATGTATTGATTCTCAGAAGTCGTAAGGCCAAAAAAAATTTTGGAAAGTTAATATCTCATTGTGAATAATTCCTAAGGTTTGCCATGTTTTGTATTTTATCCCTTTTTTGGCTACATTTGAATAAAATGTCGCCAAAAATATCTTTAAAAATATCTTTTTAAGATAGCCTAATTAGAAAATATTCTAATGATTATAATATTAATATGATAATGCAGAAGTTTAAAGGCTGAAAGAAAGAACTCGGTACATGTGAAATACTGCAAAAGATATGATGCAATAATATGATGGCGCGTTTTTTCAATCTGCGGCGTAAAAATATATCGGAAGCAGTAACCCGGAAGTCTTGAAAGAGCAATTTTACCACAAGTGCCACCACCCTTAGCTTTACACGATCACCCATCCATAACTATTTGTATCTTAATTTCATAATTATTCAAGATGTACCTAAATCATTTCTGCAAGAAACACCAACTAACAGTTAGCCAAACTTTGAAACCAACAATTAGTTTCATGGGGATTCAAACTTAAGCAATGACTTTGAAACAATAAGTTACATATTTTTAACTAATTTCCTTTTTGTTTGGAAACTTTACCTTTGAACACAATTTTAAAACAGCACGTAACTTTACAATATAGTTAAATTTTTGTTTACTTTTAAGAATAGTATTCTGTATGGGGATATTTCTGTATTGTTCAAGATATTTTTCAATTCTCTTTTAAAAAAACATCTAGAATTCAATGTTTTTAGGGGAGATTTCCGTATCCTGATCTGTGGCAGAATATAAGACAAATCTTGGCAACTGCCGGGCAGAGGCCCAGGAGAAACTAAAAAAAATATCACAGAAAGGGACCAACTCGAAATCTATAACTCGTAGCCACCTCCGAGCAAACATCTACAAGTTTGTTTTTCTTTTAAATTTGCAAGTTTAAAATCTATTTGGCATCTTGGCAATTGTAGTAGGCGCGACAGATCGTGATACAGAAATATCCCCACATCTGCCACATTTCACAATATTAGGTACTTCCCTACTAATGTATACATATTTTTCTTGCTTAACAATTCTTCAAAAATATTATGAGGTCACATCCATCGATGTTTATTTTAATATTTAAAAAAAATAGCTGAAACAAACACATAAAAATAAGGTAATTAGTGGGAAATGTTAATTACTAATCAGTCTGTTTCAAAATTTTATCATTACTTATACAGAGTACTATACCATTGTAGTGCTATTTAAAAAAAAAAAGAACCTTACTTGTTGACTGACAAGGGTATTCATTATTATTTATTTATTCGTACGTGACAATAACTCAATTTAAAATATAGAACACAAAAAAGTCATCAGATTCAACCAAGGATGAAAACTCAGAATAAACTTCAAAACTATTTAAAAATTCAAACAAAACTATTAAGAATTCAAATGGTTTTAAAAATGTTCCCTTTTATTCTTCAACAAAAATAAAATATTATAATCAATTAAACGTAACTCGAGCTTGACGTTGGCGATTATGAAGATCAGTTTCAAAGCATTATTTATTTTTAGAAACTGCACATAGCTTGCATAGTAGAAATTTCATTGAAGGAACGTTAGAACACGCCATCTAGGAATAGTTTTGATTCCATGTTAAAAATATGTGTCATTCTCACTGAGTGTAAATTTTTCGTATCGGTAAAATCACTTGCGAACGGAAATCCCATTTGCAAGTTTTTCACAGTAAAATATTTTCCAACAATCCATGCTCAGTTTTCATTAGCACTAGTCCCACAAAGGTCTGATCGTAAAAACACGGTTAACGCGACTTGAACAATTTTGTCTCTAAATATATGAACTGTATCAAGAACACCTGCAACCAATCAATGCCAGTAATAAAACTGAAATCTAATCAAAACAGACCAAGAACAGTTTCATAGTGGAATAATGAACTAACTGAATTAAGAAAGCTACTTAATTCAAAAAGAAGATTATATCAAAGAAGATTATATCAAAGAAGATTATATCAAAGAACTAACAATACGACTTTAAAAGAGATTTTAGGAAAATTGATTATTTCAACTGTGTTTTAGCAAGTACAGTCTGAGAAGATAACATGTTAGTCTTGGAGGGATTGTTACACAGATATTTTTTAACAACCTAAGACTATTTTGTACAAGATTGCTTCTGGCAAGCGTAAAAATCAAACGACATTAACAACAATACAAACCACAACTGTTAACTATACCTCGGACTTCTCTTCCCATGCTCTGTTCAACTCTTACCATGCTGATTTAAGAACATTAATAGATATCCCCATGAACACTCAAGATGACTTGGATTTTTCTGTGGAATATTTGAAATTTGCTATTGAACGTATGAACCCAAAGAAAGCTCCGAGGGAAGACGGGAGATTTCTAGCAAAATTATTTTTGAAGTTTTTAAGCAGCATCCTAAATTTATTTCAGTAAATACTTTTGATTCTTAAACTGTCTACAAAAAACCTTAAAAATTTCACTGTGCTTACGTAAATTAGTAACACTCTGTCTAGTTGTATAGTTACCTGAATTTCTCTCAAGTAATCTTTTTTCAACACGAGTTTCTTTTTCGGTTGGTTGATAATTTTTTAATACACTGAATACTAAGCATTACGTTATTTTTCTTTTAATAAAGGATATTCATTTCTTTTAGTCGCTTTTGCTTAATTTTTAACAAGATATTTTAGACAATATTAGGCAAAATTGAAATTTTAAGTCGATTTTATTCTCTGCGAATTAAGAATCCTACATCGCAACTCGCATAAATGCAATTAACAAAGCCCCAACTGCTGTTAACATTACATTGACTTTTGATTTAATTCATTACTTCATACGATTTTTAATTTTACTATACATTACTATAGTTTATCAATGGTAAGAACTCCTCATCCCTGCCACAAAGTCTGAGACCGTGTCCTGTTATGGAAACAAGAATAGTGCATTTCAGGGATGGTAGCTTATCTTCACTCTAAGGCTGGTAGATGGAAGAAAAAAGATTCTTCCCTTTCTCTCTTCGACCCGACCCCACACCCCTACTTGAAAAAGTTATACCTCGTTACCATAGTCAGAGCCACAGGCGAATTCTAGACGAATGGCTGAGGGAGTTCTTACTTTAGATAAACTATACCCGACTATACGAATCATGATGCATAGCAATTGGTGCAAACTGAAATTTTCATAGAGCACCCCAAATTAATCTGATTAAAATCGCTATCTGTTTTTACATGATATAAAAAACACGAATCGCGATCCTTATTCACGCCGTTTAAAAAATTCACATTGTGATTCGTATTTACGTGATTTAGAAAAACTTGCATCTCAATTGCATTCAAACGACTTAAATATCACAAAAGGCAATTCGCATTTAAGAGAATTAAAAATCCTTCACTAGGATTCATATTCAAGTTATTTAAAAAAATTCGCACACACATACATAGCGATATATTTCATAGTACTGACAATATTTAATCAATTAATAAGACTAAAAGAGTAGGTTTTGTCTCTAGGTTAATTATAACTTCACGCACAGTTGTAACATTTAAATTCAACGATCATACAGACAGTTACGAAAAATAAGGAAAAAAATTTTTTTTTACTATTTTTGTAAGAATATCATTGTTCAATAATGACCCCTTCACAATTATCCTAAAAGCACACTAATGACGCAAGTCTGAATTAAAAATTATGAAAAGTGGATATTTTATGAAATAATATGGCTTGTAAACTTGATTTTTTTTATTTAAGTTGTTCTTGAAATTTCTTTAAAAAGAAGTATATTAATGAAATTAGTATTATGAATTGTTATTAGAGTCAACCGGCCACTAACTTAATATTTCAATTTTCAGGTTTAGTTGCTCTATATCAGTAAAAAAGTTTCAGAAAGGCATAAAAACAATATTTATAGCACTAAAACGAAAATTTAAAATGTGTCAATTACCTTAAATCTCTCACCTGTGGCTCTAAGATCAAAAGAATAGTTTCTGATTGATTCCTGAAAAAGCCTGCTTTCAAAGCACAATAATATAGATTCTTCTGCTGAAGCCATATATCTAAGTACCCTCTCAGAGAATACTAATCAATAATTATTGCAAAAGGGGGAAGACCTTTTATTAGTCTTATTTTTAATAGACCCTATTAAAAACAATTTTCATCATATTATCAAATAAAAAAATTGAAAATATATAAAAAAAATTAATCATTTTTAATCTTCTAACATTATTTTTATACAGAATTTTTGGATGGAGCAAACATTTGAATTATTGAAAATTTTGCAGTTTCTGAATCCCTCTTTCATTAGAGTAAAAAACCTTTTAATCCATTTTTCCACCTTTGTTTTTGCAAACGCATAGTAAAAATATTGTTTATTAAACATAAGCCAAATTTAAATTTTTTAATACTCCTAAAATAGCTTTTGATAGGAGACAATTATTATCTTTAAATGCAAGAACCATTGAACCGAAGGAATAGGGGTGGGGGATTAAGCCCCCTCACATTTCACAAATGAAGAGACACAGCCCCTTCTAAAATTACAATTTTTCACTCAATATTTATCTAATTAAATTTACAATAAAAAATGCCTCAATTTCAAGCGAGCTTTAACGTTTCCTAAGTGAAAACTATTACCAAAGCATCCCCAACTCACCTCCCCCAAAGGAAATATACATAAACATTGCTGACCTCTGGGGAAAATGAGGTTTCAAATGACACACCAAACAGATACATGGGTGCCACTAAAATAATTTCAAGATTGAACTTATTTTTTGATTAATTAACACAGTCTAGCATTGTTTACCAGAATCTCCATAAATTTACAGCTGACAGCAAAATGCACCTTTCCATGAGAATGACTTGTGTATTAAATCAATAATTTTTTTTTTCAAAAAAAAAAAAAAAAAAAAAAAAAAAAAAAAAAAAAANAAAAAGAAGAAGAATAAATAAATAAACAACATTCATTTTCTATTTTATTACTTTATTTTTTACAGCAAACAAATCAAAAATAAATTGCATCTAACCGTATTTATCTTTTCACACTAATCACCAAGTTAAAATCACTGATATAAACCACGAACTTTTTCTGAAAGCCACTCAATACTCTATTTTTCCTTTCGCCATTATATTTTTTCCCTAACTCTATGAATTTCTTTTCTTTTTTTAAAAATAATGATCCTAATTTAACTTAAGACTAGCATTTCAAAACATCATGGAAAAGTACAAACTAAATCAAATTTATATTGAAAAATAGTACAAATTTTGTTTACACAAGCAAATGTTAAAGTTCAATCCTATTCTTTCACTGCAATGCGAAATTATTTGATCATTTACAATTAATAGCATTTTCATTAAAATGTATTTAATTTTTGTAAATTTCAAAAGAAAATCTTACATTTTTAAAGAAGTAAAAAATATTAATTGAAAAAAGAATTCTGGGAAAGAAATATTAATTAATGGGATTTAGTCCACTGGTTTTTTTTCTCAAGACTGATTTCAGTCCTCAGGACTGAAGAGTGGCACTCATGGAACAGAATAAAAAGTATACCATTAAATGAGAGATAAATTGCTGGCGAGAAATTTCTACTATTAAAACAATTCAATTCTAAAGAGAGAGAGAAGGGGGAAGGAGAGAACCCCATCATCCTCTTGAGATACTTCCGCAGTCACCATCTACATATTTATACAAATTTTTAAAAAAGCTAGCACACTGTTAAACAGTTTGCAAACCTACTGACTCAGGTTTGCGAACTGAGTCAGTATTCTTCCTCGCTGCTTTGCAGCTTAATAGAATAAAGTGGCCACAAAAAATTATCGCCACCACCTCTTTTTGCCATTTGACACCCCATACTATTTAGTTCCTGAAATGTAACTGCATAATGCACATAAAAACACTTTTAATAACTTCTGTTTATTTTTTAATTACACGCTTGACAAGTTGTATGGTAATGAATTTCCTATTAGAAATCTTTAAATAGGCTAAATTTAAGCCCAATGAAATTCAAACTTAACCTTTTTTCAATCTATTTAAATGAAAGGATTTTATTATCGTCTGATATGCTTCAATGATTTTTCTGCCACTTTTTATTGACAGCGTGTTTCAACATCTTTTCAGATGTGGTTAACTTTGTTTTTTAATCTTGACATAAAGTAGAATTAATTATTGATGAAAAGAAATTCCTCAAAAGTGTAGGCTGTTTGATTTTGTTTCTTCGCCAAAAGATGAAAGGAGAATAAAAATGTAGGTGCAGTATTTCATTTCTGGCACACCCTTCCCAGATGACTATAGAGCAGGAAAGGTAATGACAAAAATAATAAATGAACCCTAAAAGAAATATTTCCAAATAAAGTTTATCAATGAAATTTTTTAAAAAATGGGCAATGATTGAAGGATAAAACTTATTTGAACAACTACAAATTAAGAAAGGTAAATAGATTGCAGAAGATGTAAAGAAAGAAAAAATTATTAATGAAAGAATGCAGAGATAAATAAAGCTGAGAACAGCAGTTGCAGAAATTTTAACCTTAATATTCTATTTTTAATGTGCTTAATTTTTCATAATTAGTTTATATTTCATTCTGATACACAAATTTAGAATTGATTACGAGAAAAACAAGCCTATGATATATTCCTTTATTTATTACATTATTTTTCCTTAAAATATGATATAATAATATATAACGTAATATTTTTTATAATATCTTATAATATTAGTAACATATTTTTAAACTAAGAAAAATGTATATTTTTTATCACAATTTAGAAGCAAAATCATTATTTAAGTACTTTAATTTTTAAAAAAATGGCCACCAATAAATTTACCTCTAGTGGGCAGTGAACACCAGATAAATTTCCCAGTCTAGTCGTTTATGACTCAGCACTATAAAATATAAACTAGGAGGATAAAAAATAAAATAGCAAAAAAGCATATAATATACGAATCATGAAACAAAGAAAAAAAAACATATATCATTATTACAAAACTTTGACTCACAAATATTTCTAAATTATTCAAAAAAAATTTAAATAAATGAATATAGCATAAAGCAATGCACAAAGCTGATACAATTTAAATCATTATTTCTTCAACACAAATGTATAATGCTTGTTACCTGGGGCATGCTTGAGAGTGAGGAGGATTAAGTGATTGTCCAGGTCTGCCCAAGATTCGTTTAATCTATAAGTCTATTCAAGTTTGCTACTTAATAATTGGTAGGATTTGAGATATTTTTTGTTTTTGAATTTTTATACAGGTGAGTAGAAATTAAGAAAGTTTAGTCAGCAGTTTGTATTACTAGTCTGTACACATTTTTACAGGTGCATTTAATTACCTCAAACAGATTTTTTTTTTTTTTAAAAAAAAAAGGTTAAAGTTAATTTAAACAAGAAATTACAATACACAGATGTAATGTAACAATTTAGACCAAACATGGTTATTCGAAAACAAAAAACTAAAATAGCATTCTTTACATGTAATGCTGTCTAAAGAGACCATTGATAATTATTTTATGGTTGTCTCAGATCGTTAATTTCAGTCCATGCACATTATCAAAATTATAGTTGCAATTTAATAACTTATTTATAGGTGTAATAATGCTTATTAATGTTACATATTCTTTAGTTTATAATAATTTCCTTAATTATTTGTAACAGGGTTTGTTGATTTAAATCAAATGATTTTTTTTAAAAAAATCATTGATTTAAATCAACTTATTTTTATATATTGTATATATTTTAAGAGTTAAAAAACAATATTTTAAATTATTGATACTTTTATTATTTTCTTTTTTTAGTTTTAAAATTTATTTTAAATAAATTGCTGCATTATTTAATTTTAGCTAACAAAATTACTTTCTTTCTTGGTCTGTGTTACTTCCAACACATTTGAAATTACATTTTTTAAAATCTTTTAATTCTAGAGATTGAAAGTGCAGATAAAAGTAAACATTTAATGCTGTCCTAATATAGACTTGCATAGCTCTAGAAAGTAATTAATAATCATGAATTTTTTTCGAAAAATAATGTTAATTAAAATTCTACCTTTTGAATGAAAAAGCGTAGAATTAAAATCTACATTATATTTTATAGGTGGAAAATGTATATATCTGAAGCTTAAGGTTACATTAAAAAGAAATTACCCTAATATGCCAAAAATAGAAGAAAAAAATGGGCTGATAAATTCAGATGTTTTTTTTTCCTGATATAGTGCCATTCTTCCCTTTCAAACAAAGTCTATTTGAAGCTGTAGGAATATTAACTGGTATTTTTTTCTCATAATATGTTTACAGTATCTTTGACATTATCTGATTTTCTATTAAGAAATTTTGTGGAAAAATATTCCAATGAGCACATAGATTTAAAAAAAAAATGTTTTTAGCTTAACTTATACTTTTAGCTTTGATATAGAATTAAAAATGAATATTTTAATATAAAAATACATAGATTAAATATTTATTTATTTTTTGATGAATGACTACATTTATAAACACAATCTGTTACATTTATTTTGTCATTTTAAAAATCAAGAGGAAAAAAAAAACACATTTTTACATTAAAATTGTGGTTTGCCAATTGAAACTTTGTTTTAATAGTTAAAGTTACAGGGGTCTGTCCAAGCCGAATTTACTACCTTCACAAATTCAACTTTAGGAAAACGGTAGAATAATTTTACAAAATACTTTTTTTTAACATTTTAATTTTGTGTCTCGTAAGAAATGATAAATCCATATTTTTACCATATTTGTGTTGATTTTTTAATATGATTTTTAATTTTCACAAAATAGGTACCAAAAAAATCTAGACAGACCCCTGAAGTATTCTTTAAATTCTCTATTTCATCTAGTCCTTAAATTTCAATCTTGCATTTGTTTATAAATGGTTGCTATGCATTCAAAGCTATGTATTATAATAAAAAATTATTTCAGTAAGATAAAGCTTCTAAAATATTGTTATAATATAATTATAATATTAATTTAATTTTGATTAACCATTTATAAAGTTTTTTTAATCATAAATTAAAATTCTTACAGTGTATTTAAATAAAAATAAAAAAAATTTGATTTAAATAAAAAAAATCCAATTTAAATAAAAAAAATCTGATTTTTTTAAAAAAAATCACGAACCCTGATTTGTAATTTATATCACTTTCAAAACTTCTTCGCAAGAAATTTGAAAATGCAGTTAATAAGCCACTGAGATCCTATGCATATCCCTGTTTGTAAGCTAATGATGAAATCCTTAATAAGAAGATGGAAGCTTTATCTTGCTCTCTGACTTCCTGTATGTAAAAATGTCCAATAATTTTTTTTCCTCTAATGGCTGGCAGCTGGCACTGAACTACTATGTTTTTTGCTTTGGAAGTGTTGCTCATTTATTATTATCCGGTGAGCACCTGCCAACCTAAGTCACGGAGGTGAGTAACATTACCCACAAATCACTGCCCATTCATAGAGAGGGTCATATTCACACAACAGAGAGAGAGGTGCAACCATTGGATTCATCAGGCATCCTAGGTGGCTATTTTCAACAATAAATTTAAGTATTTATGAACGTTAAGAAATATCATACAATTTAGAAAGACCATGAATATGGTATAAGTTTGTTTCTTTTTTTGCTATGAGCATTCATTTTTAAAATTTATTTAATGTGGACAAGAGCATCATCAGCTCAATATTAAACAAGGAAAAAATTTAATTTACTAAATGAAGTTCCGATTTTGCTGAATCCATATATCTTTAAACGAAATTAATATTAAACTGTTTAGTTTCTCATGTAATGTGGAAAAATTGGAAAGCGTCCCTTTCTTCCAGTTATCCCTGAAAAGTTGGGGAACATTTTAGACCGGGGCATTTCAGACAGACCCCGTGAAAAGGCTGTGACAGAATTTAGACTTGAGGTGGGTCATGACTGTCTTGCGCACCACCTCCACTGCATTGGTATTTTTACAAGCCCGAATCGCCCACTCTGTAGGAAATTCGAAGTAATGGATAGGAAGCACTTGATGGGATGTTCGGCTGTACACGGAGACTCCGAAGTGGATATTGGAGGGCTAGGCATCTGCTAATGAGTCATTGACTTTCTCCCCTTATCTATCTGATTTGCATATATTCTACTTGTTAAGAGTTTGTCAATTTCTGACATTGGAAATAAATTTTTAAAAAATTTAAAAAAAGTTTCTCATGTCACCACTTTAAATAAATTTTATTTTTTATTGCTATTTTATATTTGCTAGACACTTATCTTTGGCACCTGTGAAAGAAATCTTTAATAAGAGTAGTTTAATTGACTTAATAAAAATGTTTGACTACATTTAAAACTATCACTATTGGCCGAATGTCAGAATACATTTCTAAAAATTATTCAATAGTAAAAATTGGGAAAGGGTAACAGTAACACCTAGAGATCACAAATATGAAATCTTAATATTATATTAAATATATTGTCAATACAAACCATTGTTGGCAAGATTTTGCCGCAGGTGGAAAAAACCATGGTANCACTATTGGCCGAATGTCAGAATACATTTCTAAAAATTATTCAATAGTAAAAATTGGGAAAGGGTAACAGTAACACCTAGAGATCCCAAATATGAATTATATTATATTAAATATAATCTTAATATTATATTAAATATATTGTCAATACAAACAATGAAAGAAGTAAAAAAACACATAACATGTAATATTGTTCAATTGAAATAATTTCATTTTTCCCCCGATAAAAAGGTTAATAGAGAAACTTTTCACCTGCCTTAAATATCATTTTACAGAAATGCAAATTGTTAAATTTATATAATTATCTGCTTTTACTTTGTTAAATTGTAATTTAATAGATAATTGATTGTTACCGTTGGTAGAATCAATATAATTTTTAAATATAAATGCATATGAGAATTCAGTTAATACACATTATACAGTATAATAAAATGTTTTACTCCTTTTTACATCTTAATGTATAAAATACAAAATATTATTTTCATATATGTTCTCAATTTAAACAAAACAATTTGAAACTAAAATATAAAGTACAAGTAACTATCATTAAAATCATCTTATAATCAGTAGAAGCAAATAATTCTACCACAAGTCTCTGCATCACAATTGGATTTAATATAGGCTAAAGCTATTTAGAATAAACATTTGAAAGTCACCTGTATCTCTGAAATAGTCTTGTTACACGCAAAAAGTTTAATGCTGCTGTATTCTGCACTTTTACAAACTTTATATTTTTTGATGTAAAAACATTATTTTCATTACTAAATGCCTTTTTTGCAACTTGGAGACTTTTATGCATTGTTGGATCTGCAGTTTTTTCTGCCATATTTTCTTCAGGCACTTTGAGCAAATTTATTTTGTTATCTGTGTTTTGAATTTGGGACTGCCCAAGTTCCATTTTGCTATCAGCATTGTGTTTTGTTTCAAAAGTAGTTTTAATTTTTTCACGCCTTCTAGATTGAGTAGAAGTAAAAACATTATTTTCATTACTAAATGCCTTTTTAGCAACTTGGAGACTTTTATATATTGCTTGATCTACAGTTTTTTCTGCCACATTTTTTTCAGGCACTTTGAGCAAAGTTATTTTGTTATCTGTGTTTTGAATTTGGGACAGTTCAAGTTCCATTTTGCCATCAGCATTCTGTTTTGTTTCAAAAGTAGTTTTAATTCTTTCACACCTTCTAGAGTGAGTTTTTAGCATTTCATTTGATTTAAAACATGTATTGCAATCTTCACACATATAAGGTTTCTCTCCAGTGTGCTCTCTCATATGATACTTTAAGTTAGACATTGTTTTATACTTTTTGTCACACATAGTACAAGCAAATTTTTTCACTCCACTGTGGGCATCCATATGTGCAACAAATGCAGCTCTGTTAAGAAAAGATCGAGGACAAATTTCACACTGAAATGACCTGCATTCTTTGTGAACTGCAGTTTTGTGCAACTTGACAGAATATTTAGTAGTAAATCTTTTTTTACAAATATCACAAGGAAAAAGCTCTCTTCTACTAGAGTGGATTGCACGTTTATGCCTAGATATGTATTCTTTTCTTTTAAAATGTAATTGACATATGTCACATTCATACCAGTTCTTAGAATGAACAATAGAATGGCTTTCCAGACGTCTTGCTGATTTAAATTCCTTGTTACACACTGTACAGATATGCACACCACCATCCTCAAGATATCTAGATTTATATTTTTCAATTAAATATTCAAATTGTTTGAATTCTTCAAATGTCTTATGATGTGCTAGATAAGTTTGACTGCTATAATGATATTCCAGTCCACTTTTTTGGCGAAAACTTTTATTACACATTTCACACTTATAAGGTTTTTCCTCCGTGTGAGTAATCATATGAAGTTTAAGATTAGTAAACATTTTAAATCGCATTTGGCAAAACTCACACTGAAAATTTTTTTCAAGTGTTAAATATTTACGATGTGACCGTAACCTAGTTTTAGATGAGAATTTCATGTTGCAATGATCACAAGAAATAGGTTTTTCATTGGAATGTACACTTCCATGTCTACGCAGATCACTTGATCTTTTAAACCATTTCTGGCATATTCCACAAACGTGGCCCTTAAACGATCTTTCAGCATTTGGAGGACACGGATTTTGAGGCTCTACTATTTTCTTTGCTTCCATCCGTAATGTTTTAAAGCTAATTTTCAATTTAATAACGTTGAAATAAATAAAACTAGAACTGATATATAAAGCATTTAGTTTGCCCGTTGTTTACAGCCTATTTCTGTCCCGTCTTAGAATGGTTGAATGAAAACAATGGCTTAACTTGACTGTAACCGTTGGTGCAACATTTAAGTTACGGATCCAGTTCAGCCTCGTCCTCACCTCCGATTGCAGTCGAGAGGAAAAAAATCTGATTGGTAAGTTCTACACCATAGAATATATCACCAATCAGGTTATCATATTTCTTTGAAATAGATCAATGGCCCATGATTGAGTGGGAATAGCCTTTAAATGAGATTTAGACAGTATTCCAAAGAGCCAATCACATTGCATGCGAAAAGTTCTTGTGTATACTAATTCGAAATTGCGAGCAAGAACATGATTTGTGTAATAAATTTCCCCACTAAACTCTAACTCCTTCGTAGCTCTAAATTCGCATAAAGTGTAAATGATCCCGTACACACTTGCTCCATGTCTAGAACCTTCCTCTCTCTCACTTTTTGATTAATTTAAAATTTACACAACCGGCTTTCTCCATCTGGGGAGAAGTGTTGCCCTTGCCCCTTCCTCTTTTCAGTTGTATAGAAATGTACTACGATATTTTTCCTTTTCCTTATATTTTTCATATTTAATTGTAAAAAATTCTTTTTTTTAAATTTCCACGATTCTTTCTTTTAGAACAATGTTCAATGCAGAGTTTCCAATTTTTCCTATTTATTAAACACTGTTTACTAGTTTCATTTTTACTCATCATTTAGAAAGAAAAGCATAAAAACAATACTCAAAGTACAAGAATCTAAATTCAAAATGTGTCAACTACCTTAAATCTCATACTTGTGGCTCTAAGGCCAAAAGAATAGTTTCGATCCCTGAAAAAACCTGCCGTCAAAGCACAATAAAATAGATTCTCATGCGGAAGACGTATGTCTAAGCCCTCTCTAAGGGAATACTAATCAATAGTTAATTCAGTAGGGGAAGAACCTGATATTTATTTTGTTTTAGTAGACCCCTGGGGAACAATTTACATATTTTTTTTACAAGAAATCAGATAAAAAATTGAAAATATACAAAATAATACTCCAATCATTCCTATAAACTATATTCCTGTGACATTTTTATGCAGAATTCTTTCACAGAGCAAAACATTTTCAATATTGAAAATTTAACAAGTTGAAATTTTTTATGTTAGTTTTCCAGACTCAATAGTGATGCACTTTTTTACAACAGTCTAATGTCAGTTCAAATTATTTTTTCTTTAAATCTTTGCTAATCTAACCACTAAAAAAATGTGCAGTTTTTGAATAACTCTTTCATTTCAGTTAAAAAGCTTAATAAGTATTTTTTTATTTTTGCAAATGTATGGTAAAAGTATTGCTTATTACATATTAGCCGATTCTTTGCCTCAGAAGTATTGTTCATTTACAAAACCTGGTAGACACCTGTCACGGAGGCGAGTAACATAACTCATGCCGCAGATTCATAGAGTGGGTCACATTCACTCAACAGAGTAGAAACAGAGAAAGAGAGACAATCAACCATTGAATTTGCAGTTATCTACTCTGGCTAGCTCTTTTCAATAATAAATTTCAGCATTTATGAACAGTAAGGAAACTTGAACAAGTTAGAAATACAATAAATATCATACTGTTTTTTTCCCTCCATAAATATTTAAAAGAAAAACCAATAAATACAGTCAACCCCGCTTAAAGGAATAGTTCGGTTTCAGACAAATCTATGTAATTAAGCGGGTTATTCGATTGAAAGGGGAGTGCTATATTCAATCTTAAATTCTAAATTTTTACTTTTTAATGCGTAGTCCGAGCCGGATTATACCTTTCGTAGGCCCTAGGCATAGCCGTTTTTGGGCCCTCCCCTCCTTCCCTCTTTTAAAAATATATGCTAAAATTTTTTTGCATATTTTTTTTTTTACATTTTTATTAATATGGATTTTAATTTACAAATTAGTTTATCGAACTTTAACTGCAATACCGACATACTGCCGATATTGCAGTTGATATCGATAATACCATTATGATTAGTTAAATTTGGTGAAAATTTACTCATCCGATTTAGAGGAAAACTTTGCAGATGAATTTTTACTATTTTCAAATTTGTATGAACATAAATCTGCACAAGAAATGTTGAAGGCTCAAATTAAAGATAAACTTGTGAATACTTTTCCTAACGTTCACATTGCATTAAGAATATATTTGTCGATTCTTGGATTAAATGCAGAAGGAGAAAGATCTTTCTCCAGATTAAAATTGATAAAAAATTATTTGCGTTCAACAATGAATCAAGATTGTTTGGCATCGCTCGCACTTATGTCTATTGAATACGACATTTTGCGTAGTTTGGAATTCGACAGCATAATACAAGATTTCGTTGAATCCAAAAATCGCAAAAAAGTAATATATTAGATCATAAGATTCTGCAAAATAATTTATTACAGAAAAATATTATATTTTTATTTGTATCTTCATAATTTTGTGCAATATACACTTGTTGCTAAATTATTCTTAAAGCTAAATTATTTTTGTCAACAAATTTTTTTCTCCCAAGTTTTTCGTAGGCCCTAGGCACGTGCCTATAAGTTAATCCGGCCCTGTGCGTAGTGTAGCGTTTTGATTAAATAAACTCAGTTTTATGATCAATAAATAATTATAATTAAAACTTTCTGCCTTAGTATCATAAATAAATATCATTTAAAGTTACATAAAAATAAATCAATGTTAATGAATCATGTTGGAACTAAAATATTATTTGATCCCATCCGAAAAATTCTATAGTTGAAGACTGTTCTTTGTACCCGTTTAATTCGTCAATTTATCAAAATTAGATTTTCCCTTTTAGTTTCTACTAAAATTTTCATGACTTGCGCACATTCCTTTCAAACACATTCAGAATTTTTTATTTTTTTTAAATCTTCGAAACTAGAGAAATTCCTAATTAATGCGCTACTTCATTTGGAATTTTTTAATTCTAAGATTCATTGTTTTTTTTTCAATTAATTTAAATCATTCTTTTAGCTCTCAAATTGCAACCAACTCAAAATTATTCACAGGATTAAGCAATTATTCTACTTAAGAAAAAACATTCTTTACACTAGTGTATTAGGTTTTTAAAACTTAATAATGTATCAAGAGGGGACCACAAGTCTTGACCTAAAAACAAATCACTCTATCCCTTTTTCACATACTAAATGATGTCTGAGTGAAGTAAGTCAAAGAGGGGTAAAACACCCTTCGTTTACTCCAATGTATAACTGGTAGCAAAGATTTGATTAATTTTTCAACTTCATCCCAAACACCTACTAATGAATACGAAGTCCCTATTGAAATTACCATCTTGTATCCTTATCATAAAAAGAGAAATTGTAATTTAGCTGGTGAAACATTTCTAAAAAAAAAAATTTTTTTTTCATTTCAGTATTTCCTTACGCAATTAAGCGGGGCAAAAAACAACAAATGGGGAAATTTAACATTAGTTTAATATAAAATGATTTGGTTCCATTAAATTTTATTCGATTATCCGAGGGGCGATTAAGTGGGGACGACTGTATTAGTCTTTCAGTGAACTGACCGTAAAGACAGAGAACTCCGAAGTTCAGCATAACTGGCTGCGGTCAGCAAGCGGGTGGGCGACCAATTTGATCAGCCCGTGTAGGAAGCGAGGGTGGGCAGTATTGGTCTTTGTTAAACTGTTTTACCGTAAAGTGTTTGACTTTATATGCTGGTCGTCGGGCTACCAAAGCAGAGAAGCCATCCCCTCGGCAAATGATCAAAATTGCTATGGCGTGTCTTCGGATCATCCTCAGGGATGTTTCCCAGACTGTTGCCTGTAGCCCATTGTGCAGCTCTAAGGCGACATATATAAAGTACCTACCTACCTATAAATATTAATTTTAAAAACTGATAAGATATGGGCAAGCATTATGAGCTTATATTAAACTGGGAAAAATTCAAGTTACTAAATGAAGTTCTGATTTTACTGAATCATAACTAGGACTGGGCGATATTAGAAATTATATATCGTGATGCATCGTCAGTTTTACATCGCGATATAGTGATGTATCGCGATATAGTATTTTTTAATTTCATTTACTTGTAAGGCACAGAAAGTCAGATTTCTATCAAAACTTCATACTCAGATTGATTTAAATCAATTTATAAATTTGAAGATATATATGTTTTGCTTAAGAAAGATATTAAATAAATTGACTACAATGTTCAAATCTTACTTAAAATATTTATTGAAATGTTTATTTAGAAATTCATAATACGCGTAAAACAAAGTGTTAAGAATTTCTTTAAAGCGTTTTTTACAAATTAATATTTTCTTGTACTATTATGCATAAATAATTACATAATTATTAAGTTCGATC